>NC_053410.1:27655557-27685057 GCF_016859285.1 Xiphias gladius
ATTTTAATGAGTTTTTATGCAGCTTTGTTGATTTTAATCAAAATATATTGTATTTTACAGCACTAATGCCCCTCAAATCATTACCGGGTTTACTTTTTGGTTTTCAATTTTAGAGCCATAATCACCACATTTGGCATAGGCAGTGTGTTCAAAAGGGGGTGTTTGTCATTTAGTTTCTGCTGTCAGTGCAATTTATATTCCCTCTTCTTCTTTACATAGTAGACTATTTCTAATATAGGAAAAAGAAATTATGATCCTAAATGTTAATTCCCCATCAGTTTCTTCTCCACACAAAATATATTTTCAAATAGAATTTAGTGATTTTTGTTTCTGAGAATGTGAGTTTTCCTACTTATTCTAACACAGTTAAGATGTCCACACTGTGTGTCAACCCAAAACTAAGGTATTTGAGTAGCTTGGTTTATGAAGTAATTCTTTGTGCACATAAATGCAGTCACTGTTCATTCTATCATTTGAAATGACACAGAGCTTCAGGCCACTTTTTTCTTGTTGTTCCACATAGTCTTGCTTTAATGCACATTATCACCAGTGCCCACTGAGGCAGACTGTGTTGGCGGAGACGTATTGGAGTCTTACTATTTCACTGACTCTCTTCTCTGTTCTATTGCCCCGGAGGGGTCAGGAAGACCTGACATTGTCCACCCATGAGCTTAATTCAGAGTATTAGCAACCCACTCTGTGTGACCTGCATACTTAACGGCTTCTTCCCCTTGGGAAGGCAACAGACACCCATTCCTTATTGCAGCAACCAGCCCACGCACCAGCTCTCCTATTCACCCATGAGTTGAGGCTCTGTGGTAACCCATTTAATGTTTTGTAGCTTTTTTTTTTTAATTGGGTATTACAGTAACCCAGTGAGTGTGTGAAGCACGTGAATTTTAAGAAGACCAATGTTGTCTAAGAGGGTTTGTTATAGCAGCACTACATTTGATATGTTATTACCAAGGCATTAACAAAGTGCTGGGGTGGTCACAACTAAATCCACTAATGTGTATTTAATAATAAATATAGATACTGTACAATAGGCTGTTCTTTTGGAGCTCCGTTCAGCTCTTTTACATTTATCTTCACCAAGGAGGTTATGTTTTCCCCAGTTCCTGTTTGTTGGTTTGTTTGTTTAATTGACAGCATAATTACGCAAAAAAGTACTAAACCAATTGCACCAAACTCGGTGGATGCATGGGGCATGGACCAGGGAAGAACCCATTAAATATTGGTGTGGATCCGGTTAAAGGGGTGGATCCAGGAATTTTCCATCACTTTCCTTAACATTGCAAGTATTTTTCAACATTTTCATCAATTTCTCAGGAAATTATGTATGGATCTTGATGTTATTTCTCTCCATTCTCTAATTTTTCCTTCCGTCTCTGTATGTTTATGAAGCAGATTCATAAAGCTCCGGGGTAGCTGCAAATTTTCACTCAGGTTGAAATATTTTAAACCGCTCACATCTTTCATATCTTCATTGAGTTTGTATGCAATTGCTCCTCCTCTAAAATGCACTTTGCTTTCTGTCTGAACACACAGCAGCACACACAAAGTCTACAGTGGCCCTAGTGGCTCTATGAGGCTGTACTTAATATGTCTTAAACTAAGTGCTAACGTCAGTATGCAACATGCTGTCAATGACAATGGTAACATGGTAATTTTTAGCAAGTATAATAGCTACCTATGTTTGGTGTCTTAGTTAAGTTTGTCCTATGCTAACATTAGTTAGGGAGGTATTTGTTCATAAACCAAAGTTTTGGACAGAGGGAAAATTTGACCTGATGATAGTGCCAGATGAAAAGTCATGGGGTGACCAAAGTTTTTGAAATAATTCCTGAGGGGGAATGAATGACTTCCACAAACATTATGGTAATTCATCCAATAGTTGTGAAGTTGTTCCAATCAAACCAAAAACCAACCTGATTGCGGTGCTAGAGGAAAAGTTAGGGGATTGCATTGTCATTATGAATTATCCTCTGGGAAGTATGAATATCTGTACAGAATTTCATGGCAATCTGTCTGTTGTTGAGATATTTTAGTCTGGATTAAAGGACCAAATCTTAGTGTTTGACATTGGGAGTGAGCACTTTCATATTTTATGTAGTCGTTTGATTTGCTGTTACTGTAGAAGTATTGATTATAGGAAATGTTATGTTAACACAGTTTTAACCTAACTTATATTTGTGGCCCCAGTTGTAATAGCTTATGTAAGCAGCAATGTAGCAGTTTCTTTAGTTTCCTGGAATGATTGCAGCAGTGCATTAGGAAACATTGAGATGGTTTAGAAAAAAAAATTTACATTGATGACTTTAGGATGGCCTCTCTGTTGTATGATCACACACCCATAGACAATTACAGCACCAGCCAATTAATGGCAATTATCAAGTGTGTTCAATCTACACTTGCAAGCCTCTACGCACACCTAGCCTCATTAGAAATGGGCCATAGTCCTAGGAGCTGAATTATGAGCTGCTCTGAAATGATTAGTGTTGTTTCACTTAGAGGCAGAAAAGCTTTATCTGAGCAGAGGTATTTTACATTGTATCAATTAAGTTGAAGGAATGTCGTAGGTATTGTCGATTTTTGAAGGATTTGCATTTTGGCAGCAGGGATTCTGCCCCCCTAATTCAGCTATCTAAAATTGGCTGTTATTGTCTCTCAAATATGGATATGAATACTTCATGTTTTCAAACGACAAGTTTCCTCACTTCTTAGCCCTGCTGTGGCACCATCTTCAGTAATTAACAGCACAGAGGTGTCCTTCTAAACATTTCAAAATCATCTTTGTTCCCTATGTGGATTCCCCCTCCCCTATCCTACACCCCCAGTAAAATACCAAACATCAGTCTGTCAGCTGGAATTACACAAGAGACTTCACAAGGGAATGCGGGGCAGAGTAGGTACTAAATTGGATGAAAAGTAAGACAGGAGACGTGAGTGGACAACAGGGTTTTGGGGTTAATTAGAAGTTCTCTATTTGGCATTTGATAACTGCAGAATTGTCTGTGGTTGATTATCAGTGTTATTTTCAGGGTTTAACTATTTGGCCATGCAGTATCCAAGATGTTGTTGTTCATGTAGAGGTGAGAAAGGAAGTCTAAAATGGTATAAAATACATCATACATACACTACATACATATCTTTTCTTTTTAATAGACAGGACACAGTAAAGAGAGACATATCATACATGTTAGAAAAGTCATGGACCAGAATAAAAACCTGCAGTGTTATGGGTACATGATTTACTCACTGTGCCACCAGGAGATTATTATGTTTGTAAATATCAAATATAAATATTTACTCATAAAAAATCCAGTATCGATTGGGACTTTCATTTTTTTAAGTAATCCTAAACTACAATGTAGATTTAACATTGTTCGTGTTCATTCATAGTGTCTCTGATGCTTGATGTGAGTGACAAGTAAACAGGTGACTTGAGATTTGTTGTCATGTCAAATTCTCAGTACAGCAGTTGCATTTGTAGAAAACAATAAACGGCCTTTCTTTAATCAGTGATTGCTTGAATGCTTCATCACATCACTTCTTAGATGGTTTGGTGTCATGATTATCTGTTTTGCACAGCTGGCTCCTCTATTTTGCATTTATGAAGAGAACAGCAGCTGCCTGTATACACTGTGAATTTTCAGTTCATAAATTTTGGATAGATCATTACAGATCTAATATTTAAAGGTCCCATATTTTACACTTTTCCACTGTTTTATTTGAAGTTTTTATACCCATAAGAAGATATGTTTTTGATAATTAAAACCACAAACTATCTCCATGTAGTTTTACATCTCCTGTCTCACGCACCTCTCTTGAGCTCTAGCAAGAACAGGGCGTTTTGTGTCAGTCAGCCAATGAGAAGAGAAGCTCGGAGCTTCTGTTCTGATTGGCTGACTGTTTGAGTGATGCATGGCCAGGTCAGCCACAGGTAACAAATTGTAGACTACTACTGTAGCTTGGTAAAAGTCACCGGTAAATGTAAAATGGCAATGAGTCAGTGCAGAAATGAGCCAAACAGACGGTCAAATTAATACTAAAATGGTTTTGCGTGGGCAGCAGCTACAGAGACAAAGCCATCAAGGAGTTTATCCTTTTTCCTGAGCTCTGATTCCAGGCAGTGGATATCATCCCTTGTGAGTAAGCAAGTTTGCAGTCCACTCAAACAGCCATAATAATAGCTGATATAGTAAGTCCAAGTGTAACTCATAAGCCACACAATTGGTAAAACAGGAAACATAAAACAGCAAGATAAAAGTAATCAAACGATTACTAGAAGAGTAGCATTAAAATGACTTAGAGCTGAAAAGATAATTGGAGAGGCCGACCAAAACACTAATAGGAGTCATAAAAGAAATCGAATAACAATATAGCAGATTTCAGGAAAACACTTGGAGAAACAAGATCTTGCAAGGTTGGACAGTGAGTGTCGGTGGGCTGTACTGGGGGCATGGCTGAGGGCGGTGACTGTCTCGTTGTGACACCACAAAGTTGCACAGGTCCTCACAGCTTGTTTTACGGTATAGTTTCTGGATATGGTTGTGTGCACTTCTCTGTGGATTGAGCGATTTGATACTTTCACAGTATTTATGTTGCACTTAGACCTGCTTTATGATCAAAAAATACATGGAAATTTCCCACTTTCTACTGTATGGGACCTTTCATTTTTGTCCATGTTCACACAGTAGTTTGCATATAAAAGGTGAAGACACTAGTTTTGGTCAGGCTCTAATTTAAACTTTCACTACTGAAATACATGAACAGTGGCCCTACTGCGAAGGACATTGCAAGTACATTATAACAAGCTAGAACTGAAATATAATTTCATCATGAGAGAGCTTCAGAAGGATAATGGGCAAATTTTTGCAATTCTTAAGCATATCTGTCAAACGCTGAAGTTGAAGCTGAACAACTGTGTTAAGGTGTCCTTTTTAACTGACAATATTACCACAAACATCTAAATAGTGAATGACTTGATAAGTCAGTCTTTACTTTGTCCCACTCATTTAAGGTTATGGTAGTTAACACAGTTGGTGCCTACTTTTCGACCAATTCCAGCAGCATCAACTGAAGTGCCAGACTGGAGTCAAACCTCGGTGCTACACTGTCATCACTCAGCTGTCATCCATAGGCTTAGAGGAAAGGACAGCATCCTGGCCTAATATACTTACCCTTGTCCCCCTTACTGTGCATTGGTGCACAGGAGGAGCAGTATTTCTACCATGTAACCAGCATATTTTCAGTTGACTCTCTGAACCATTTATTTATACTACTGAATTGTGACTAGTTCGCATCCATAAACCAACATAAGAAAATAGGTGACATTCAAAGTGCATCTGGTTGTATTCGTGGTATTTATCTATTGCTTTTTCAAACTTCCAGTTGGCGGAAGCCTAAGAACACAGTGGGTGTTTGGATAAATGTTGTAAAGCCTTAGTGGAGGTTGATTAATTGCATAAAAAGATGGTTTTGCCCACGACTCTCAACAGCACCAACAGCTGACTGGACAGGAAGTGGAAGCTTAGGTCAACAGGTTAGATAAGGCCCAGCAACACATCTTTCTGCATAAAAAATTGGTTCTCATGTTTATCTAAAAAAAAAAAAACCCAAAAAATGATGTTATCATCTGATATAAGAGACATGACTGAGATGAATGAAAGGTAGTGATGTGCCTTTTATGATTGAACCAATATTTACAGTTTCAGGCAGTTAAACTGAGATTAACGTTCATTTTTGCTAAGGAATCAATATACGTATGTGTTGATGTTTATTTTGACTTGTATACATATGGTCAAAAGTGTAATTATTCTAAAGAAGACATTTACATGCAATGTAATGTAAGCGCCTCCTATATTGGTTTTCTCCATTGGCTCTGAATTTTTGGAACCGTCAATGTTAGCTCTGTAATTTGATTGGAGCAATATTGATACAGCTGAGCCCTAATGCATTAGGCTGTTGGAACTGATGTGATCTAACAAATCTAACAAGCTCTTCTGATGACACAATGGTACTGTTGTATGAGCCAGCTAGGGGTCATGTACCCATTACTTAGCTCCATCTGTGACCTCAATAGTACTCTGAAGGTTACTGTAACTTTTTGTCTGCACCTATAGAGGAAACTGCAAAATCTTAATAAAAAGCTTGATCTTAGACTCTGGCCTTAATAAATACATCTCTATATTAGTGATTGTGTGTGTGTGTTTCTGGATAATTCATATGATTTTAAATGCAACTTCCTGAAACACTATTTTGGTGAGGCAGTTGATTCAAAACTAGGTCAGGCTACGTGGGTTAACAGGGATACTTTAGAATCCAACAGTACCACATTTATTTCAAGCTGCCCTTACACGTGCCATGCTAACTCATTGCAGGCATTCATGTTCAGGTCTTCAGGTCTAAAGGTCTATGTTAACCATTAATCAGCCTGAGCATCAAACATCGCTATACGCAGCACCCATCTCTGTATGCCCCCCAGAAGGCCCCTAAATCACAAAGAATGGAGGCTCACTGTTCGTAGCAGTGCGATGACTCCAGGTCAGTGCTACCAAGGTTGTCGTAGCTATGATGGATGTCCTGCATCTTTGGGCTGCTGCTTTTCCTGTGGGTGAGAACAGGCTCTGATTTTTCTCCTTATTTTTCTCCTCCTGGAAAGCCAGTGTATGTGAGTTTATTTGTTAATCACAATCTGTTGTAAAACAGAATGTTGTCAATATTACTTGATTTTCCTGCGAGTGCTGTTGTAAGCAATCCTCAATTATTTGTATCATATGGTAAAAATTAAACAGTTTGTGCAAGTTTGTTACAATAGTTTTGGGATATATATATATTAAAAACAACATATTCAGGTCACTTTGGAAACCTTGTGACCACTTCATTGTGTTGTTAAGGTGGCATTGATAGTAGAGAGAAAAAACACGTGGGATATGTGATTAGGTTTACAAGGAACCATTTGATTTATTTAAATCTGAAAAATCTTAAATGGATCAAGGATTGAACAAATGTGTATGACGGGTCCGAAATGAACTTTTTGACTCACTGGCCAGGATGGCCGGGTAGATGAAAAAATCCACTGGCCAAGCATATTTTTTATTGGCCAAAATAATAAATTTTCTTTTTGTGTCACATATTTTCTTTTTTTGTATTCCATTGAGGTAATAAGGTATTATGTTGAATACAAATTTAAAGAGACGAGAGAAAAATTTGAAGCAAAAATTATTTTAATTTATTGATCAGTGGTTTTCAAATTTAAAGGCCAAAATAGAACTCAAGAAGTCTTGATCTCAAAATATGACTTAACATATTTGCTAGAAAGTCTTCTTCAGGGACAAACAAAAGTAAATTTGAAGTTTTGTAAACTTATCGGATGCTAAATCATTTTAATACTATACTACTACTACTATTCAGACTCCTCACTCTCTACTGCAATCACCCTCTTCTTTGCATGGTCCATAAAGTCGGTCCATGAGCTCTCCTGCTCCTGACAGAGTCCTGGTGCCACAGCATCACAGCTTTTGTAGGATGATACTCCTTGATCTCCGGAGAGAACAGTTGGACCATAAGGACATCTGATAGTGTATCTTAGCGTCGATTAGACCGCCAATGAGTTTTCACCTTTTTCATGGTATTAAAACCTCTGTCACATTCATCTGTGGAGGCAGGTAAGGACACAACCAGCCGCTTTTAATTAGCCTGACGGTAGCTAGCAGCAGACCAGCGGCAAGCGATGGTTACTTGGAAGACGCCAAGACCTACTCTACCCAACCTCTGTTTGGCCATTGTTCGTTGTTTGGTCACAGTTATGGTAAAATGGTTGTTTATATAGGCTTAGAAAAAAAATGTCAGGCTCAAAGAGACAATTAGAGGCAGATTAGGGGCGGGATGTTGACGGAATGTGTGTTTGTGTGTCCGACACAGACAGAGGACGAAGCAGAGCGCACGTGAATCAAAATGTGGTAGAGACTCTCAGGATAGGTTTAGTTTTACTACAATTCTGTAAAAATTTTGGTACAAACATTTACCCACCAGTATGGTGGATAGTCTTCTGAGATTTACTCGCCAAATGGAAAATCTACCTGCATTTGATGCTTGGCATGTGCTAATTTCCGAACCTGTGTATATGCATTTGGGTTTTTAGGTCTTCTTTGCCTGCAGCTCAGAAAATTTAATGACAAAATAGATTATTAAAATTTAATTGAATCAGTAAATTTACTAATTATAAAATGATATGGCTTACATAGTCAACCTACTGATAATTATTTTACTCTCAACAGACCGTTGTATTTGATTGCCTTCTATACAAGTGCCGGTTGATGCAAGTCACAAGCCATGGCTGAAAATTAACCCAACATATCACATTTATCTCAACATCTACTAGATCAAAGAATTTGGTACCAATGAAGATTAAAACCAGTACACTTTCCCTAAACCACAGAGTTATACATAGCCTTGATTCTACATGTAATGAAGGTACGATATAACTACACTCCTAACAAAGTTTAGTACAGACACAAACAAGGAATTGTTATAACTTTGGTGATCTTTTTCTGTCACCTAGTCTTACCATTAGGTCATATTTTCAGTTTGTCCAGTGGTTCATAACCGTGACATAGCTACACTTGGTTAGTAAACATTCTCTGCTAAATATCTGCATGTTAGAATTGCGAATGTCATTGTCATTGTCGCGCTTAATAACATCCCTATTCCTTAATACAAAGTTGTAATTTCTGGGCCTAGTGATAATTTCTTTGACACTTTTTCACTTTCTGGCATTCACCTGGCAAACTGTGTAGAGTGCTGGATTGTCTCTCAAAATATAACTTTCTGACAGTGTCCCTGTTTTTTTCTGTTTTTTATCTATTAATGCACAGTGCAGATAATATTGCTCTGCTGTTTGTTTGGCACAAACATCCACTTGGACTCAAAGATGAACTGATTAGGTTTTGGAGGTCAAAAGTCAAGGTTACTGGGAACTCACGTCTGTCCCATTCTTGTAAATGTGATATCTCAGGAACCCCTTGAGTGAATTTCTTTCATATTTGGCAAAAACTTTCACTTCGACTCAAGGATGAAATTATTAGATTTTGGTGGTCAAAGGTCGAGGTCACTGTGACCTCACAAAACACGTGTTTGGATGTTACTTAAGAATTCATATACTAATTATGATAAAATACACTACAAACTACAAAATACCTGTTATTAAAATTCTTTCAAAAGTCTTCACTACATATGAGTCTGGACAGACATCAATGTAACAGATGCTCACCTTTGATATTGTTGTACCATTGGATATTACAATATTATTACTCCTACTTAATACTTGAATGAATGATAACTGGAGTTCTGAATTCATTTAGAACTCCAGTAGTATATTTTGACAATTCTAGTATGGTCTCTGTCCATCAGAATTGGTTCTTCTGGTGGTAATGAAAACAAGTTGAGATCCTTTGGGAATTTAGCCTACCATTTTAGTTTTTCACTCTACAGTTCAGTGCTACCTCTTAACCTTTTGTTTTTAGTCACTGTTCACTTTACCTCTTCACACCACCTTAGTGAGCATTGTACAAAAGCTATCCCCGGGTTGTTGATCGTTAAACTGTCAAGTGTCGTAGTGTTCATAAAAAAGGAACAGACTACATTGAAGGAATGTTTTTCTTTTGACCCTAGTGTTTGCTGCCAAGCATGAACCTTGATTTCATATGTCTCCTGCTGACTCAGGCTGCAGAGCCATCCTGATATTTTAGGCCTCACTTGTGTGTGAGAAGTAGGAGCTGTAAGGTTTGGTTTGTGAATTTAGAAATGACAGAGGTAGGCCGTTGACTGTGACTGTCATATCCACACGCTCCATATCCCACCAGTCCAGGCTCTTTCAGTCCCTTCTTCAACCTTGTTTCCTGATTGGGACATTTTTGCCATTCTTCACATTAATTTTTTTTTTTTCACATTTCACCTCTTTTCTTGGAAATGAAACCCCCAAACATTCGTTCTGTCTTCATCTTAGGGCTTCTGTGACCACTTAAGGGATGCCCCTTAGCATGTCATTTGTCTTTTTATCCATTGCTGAAAATATGATCATTTTCAATATCCCCTTTCACAAGTTTGCTGCAATGTATTTCATGTTTCAATGGTACTTGATCTCTCCACAATCAGTGTTATCTCCAAGCAATCTGGAGTTTTTCTTCTCTCATCTGTCTCTGATCTCTGAGCAGAGGTACACACTAAACACAGCATCACTTATGGCCACAAGAAAAATGCTTTTGTAAAATTTTCTCATGAGCTTGGAAACTAAATGATTTCTTCATTAGTGTTACACAGAGCAAAATATATCATCCCGGCTTTGTCCTACAGTAATTTATAGTATTCATCAGTTATTTAAAACCCTGGAAAGGATAGAATAGCACACAGAGTTGGTTTTAATCGTTTCGTTGTCATTGTCGTAACGGTAGAACACAACATTCTCATTCAACTGTGGATCAGAGACGTTGGGTTGAGATTTTATCGTGATGGAGATTTTCTAAGCAAATTTCCTGGCAGTCTTGGAATTTTGACATCCAGTAGTGTTCCAAACCAAGCATAAAAAGCAAGCGTTATGCAGTGGTGTTGGGTGGCTTAGTGGCTAAGACACATACCTACTACTATGATCACAACGTCTACGTACAGTTTTTTTTTTGTCTGTATTTGTGTTCTAACTTACCTAATAAAAGCAAAATGACTGAAATTGAAAGCATTATGCATTAGTTAGGTCAGATCAAATTGTCATCCCAAAGCTAGAGAAATATTATGCCCCTGGGTATTTCCTTCCTTTTTGAACAGGGGCAAATTTGCTGTTGGCTTAAAAAATTCTTAGTAGGTCTTATTTTTGCCAAACTGTATGTACGGTTTTCTATCATCATCAGTATCAAAGCTAGCCATGATCCAGGACCGTCATACTATATATCATGTTCCTGCATTGCTTTCTCCCAGAGGTCCCATCTGCCCCTCTGGTTGATAATGTGTTATGAGTCTGATCGATACCTCAAATCGCTTTAAACTACTGCCACATCTACCCACACATTCATACAGTGTTTTTCTAGACAAAAAGCACGTTGTATACACACACATTCACAATCCGATGATACATCAGAGGCAAGTTGTGGATTCAGTATCTTGGCCAAGGGCATGCAGACTGGCTGGGGATCAAGCCACCGACCTTCCGTTAGTGGACGACCCGCTCTACCTCCTGACCCACAGCCGTCCAAAGTAAGCCAGGTGCAAATAAACAAAACAAAAAAAAGATTTACTTAGACCAAGAAAGGTCGATACAAACCATGTAATAAAAAATATAACATGACGTCTTCCTCTCACTGAATGGAGTGCTGCTCAGTGATAGCATGCTCAGTGATGCCACTGGTGGCCAGAATTTTATGAACCCCTCAGTGGTTGAAATGTCAGAGTTGGTGGAAAGAGAAATGCAGGACAGTGTTACTTATGACATTCGTGGATCAGGGCTATATCAAAGTACACCTACCAATATAAACATATGACTTAAACAGGGACCTATTTTAGAACCAATCTCATGGTTCCTCTGTACTTTAAACATCTTACACTTTGTATCCTTCTCGTCTCTCTTTAGTTCTGGATATGGCACGCCATGTGCCTTTATATCGGTCACTACTGGAGCTGCTGAGAGCCATTTCCACATGCACAGCCCTTGTCCCTCTGCTGCTGCCTCTGTCTGGAGACCTGGGGCAGGAAGAGGAGGAGGAAGATGAAGAACACTCTGAGAGACAGACCTCTGTTGGGATGCTGCTGGCCAAGATGAAGACATGTGTGGACACATACACCAATCGCCTCAGGTAAGGAAAAAATTGATATTACTTGGGGCATAATGGAATAATGTAATTTGTTTTCTCAGGTTTTTACATTTTAAGTATAGAACACAAATGTTACACAGTACATCAAGGTCAATGGTTACACATTCCTTTAACTGTGTTTTTGACTGACTTTATACATAGCAAGTAATTTAATGCTTTGATCCAGCCATGATCTCACCATTCCTGAAATTTCCCTCCAGTATCCTTCACTGTCCTCTCTCTGCAATACTGATGAACTGGGAATCTTTACATCTATAGCCCTGTTCACACTTGGCATTGAAATGCACTATGGAAGATGTGAATGTACCCCAAGAGGTAATGAGGAGGCATTGAGATTCAGTCACAGTCAAAATTCAGACTCAGTAAAACAGTAGGTAATTGCCGCTGTAATTATTACTGGGGTAGAGGTGACAAATTAACCTCGTACATGATCCAAACGGGATTATATAACTGACCAGCGCAGGTGATGTTAAAATCTCCCCACCTCCCCTAGAGAATTAAATCCTTTCCGAATGGGGCTTAAGTTTGATACTAACTGGCTGAGTATTCCATTGTATCCCAGCCGTGGCTCTGTCAGTCAGTGCTTTCCCATCTTCCCACCTCTCTTCTCTTTGTACTACTACTGTAACTCTTTTGGGATGGTTGGCACATTAAATGCGTGTGATCGCTAAAGAATGCTACAGTGTCCTTTGGACACTTAATGACAAAATAATAAGCTTTACCTTTTACACACAAAATTTGATTTCTGAAATTCAAGTTATCAAACAACACCCTATACTCCATTGTGACTTAATATGTATTTGTGTGTTCTAGGTCAAAGAAAGATAAGAGTAAAGGCGTGGTGAAGACAGATAGCTCAGATCCAGAGCCAGAGGGTTTGACTCTGCTGGTGCCTGACATCCAGAGGACAGCTGAAATAGTCTACACTGCTACTACCAGCTTACGACAGGCCAACCAGGGTATGTATACAACATACACATGTGGTTTTATTGCCAAACACTCTAGCAGCTGATTTCACATTATCTGTTCTGTTTGATTTGCCCTGCCCTATTGGTGCAAGGACAAGAAAATAGGTCTCTTAAGTTTAGCCTACCCAAAAGTCTGAATTCCCTCAGCTGTGATTGACTGAAACCCAACAATTTAATCGTAATCAAGGATGCTATTGGCCTTTTTTTGAAAGTTGAACTTGACCCAACAGACTAAAGCTACAGTTCAAACTCAGCCTTAAGTATTGCCTAAAAGTTCTTGTAATGCAAAACTGTGGCTCTTGAAGTCAGTGATGGACTGTGCGCTCCTGACATCTCGTTTCTAAAACTGTTCCACATTCCTTGGCATCTTTTCTGAGGCCCTGAAAACTCTCCTAAACCCTGTGGAGAAGATGGACAGTGTCTTCAAGCTATATCACAAGATTAAGACATTGAAGATTTGTAAAGGGCAAAGTGCATATGTCTTAACTTGCTTTTGTACATGGGGGTATAGAAAAAGAAAGATTCTTCTAGCTAGCCATTAGTTACCTTAAGAAAGTAGGATCATCAATGTCCTCTGTATGATGAAACATTGCACGTCCCCCATTACCTTGTTGGTGCATAGTACACAATTTTAATTATTTCCCCACTTGCCCGTTTCCTCTACCACCCTCCAAAGAATATTTATGCTCAATCCATATAAACGGCCGTCTAATTTAGATCGGGAGCTGGCCAAGGGAGCTGGAAGTGTGCATGCAGGTTAGGGGATATGGATAAAGATCAATGTCATGTGACTTGTCATAAAGAAGTCCATATGATAAAGGCCTCAGGAATCATATATCATACAGAGTTGTACAGTGTGGAGGTTGCAACATTAGGGCCTTGACAGATGCATAATCATTTGATTAATACAGAGGCTTTACGTAATATCTCTGAGAGAAGCCATAATCAGTAAGTAGCAGGACAGTATTGGTTCCTCTGACGTATCAATATACCTGTCCTAACAGAACAGACCAAAGAAATGATATCAACAGCTGTTGTGTTCTTATGTACACTTTTTATGTTTCAGAGGTTGGATTGTACTTTTGTTCTTTTAATGGGCATTTATGGTAAAAATGTGAAAGATAATTCTTGATCTTGGAAACAGTAGTTTGACAGCACTGATGAAGACTTCAAGATGTTGTTGAAAGCTTTGGAAAAAGTTAGTTAGGAGACTTTTAGTTAAAACTACAGTATGTAACTTTTTCCTGATGATTTTTATTTTTATTTGAAATATGCTCCACTACATATGTTAATGTGTAAAGGTGCTGTGAAAGGCTTTTGTTACCCCGGCTTATTGAACAGCTTGACAGCAGTGCCTGGATACTCCCTTCTAAAGCAAGTCTCACCCTTTTATCCAATCAGAGAAGGCCAAAGTCAGGGTAAGAGCTCATGGCTGTAAATCAGTACATCGACATGCCTCTGGTCTACTACTCCTCTCACATCGAGGCTTCAAGCTCGTATTAGCTGCTGGAAGGTATTGCTGGGGCTGACTCACAGACAAGACAGCTTCGATTCCTGCATTAACTAAGACAAAAAACACAATGAGTAGGTGTAGGATGTAGGTGAAAGGCTGGGTGGGGCATAATGGTAAGGGTGAAGAACAGGGTTAGGGAGGGATGGGAGGGGTTGGAGGAGCGGAGTGGTTTGCTTTTGAGTCTCGTGCTAGCACTATCTTGAGTTCCAGAACTTGCATTTTGTAACTTTAAGATTCTTTTGTCAAATCATGCCAAATACTGTGTATAAAAACAGAAAGCCCTAATACCCATAAACCTAATACCCATATTTTTATAGAAATGTTAAAACAGTGAATGTCCCTCTAACTTTCCCATGAACAATTTTAAAGTATAATACCAGTTAATCACAACTTGGGGCTTAAGGAACTTTTACTGAGCAGTTGCTGCCTGCATTGTTTCCATTCTACACACAAGGGGTTTTGCTGATGATGATGGAACTTTTTTCAACATTCCACCGCAGCTAGCTGATGGACCATGTCAACCACAGAAATCCGACAGAACAAGATGATAAAGGAGTTAATTTTATTTGTATCAAACTTCCTCAGTTAAGCACCTCTTCACCAGCAGTACAAAGCTGCTGAAAAACAAAATTAACTTCAAAATTTTATTGTCAAGTGGAGATAAATAATGTTCTTTCATAGTTAATCGTATCATATTACTATTCATTTTATTACTGGTAACATACAACTCACTCTATTTGGCTACACCATGATTGGAGTAGAGTAGTTGGATAGGAGTTGCCTGTATCATATGGTACAAGTTGTTACAATGATCTAGAAGGATGCAGTGGTACTTTTGTGCTGTTTTGAAAGTACCTTTTTGTTATTGGTTTCATTGTCTGTTTGATCATTTGTTAACATTGTGTTCATGGAAATTGCTGAGATCTGGGAACATCGCTACAGCAAAGTCCAGCGAGTCAACAAACACAAGGTCAGATGACCAGACAGGTAGTAAAGAAAACAGAGGTTAAACTAGATTATCTACAGTGCATTCAAAAAGTATGCAGATCTCTTCACATTTTTCAAAATTTATGTTGCAGCCTTAGGTTAAAATTGTTTAAATTAATTTTTTCCCTCATCTATCTATACTCATTGTCCTATGACAAAGCAAAAACCGAATTTTAGAAAATTTAGCAAATTTATTAAAAGGAAAAACTGAACTATCACATTGACATAAGTGTTCAGAAATAATTAGCTCAGGTGCCTCCCATTTCTCTTGATCATCTTTGAGATGTTTGTACACCTTGTTTGGAGTCCACCTGTGGCCATTTCAATTGATTGGACATGATTTGGAAAGGCCCACACCGTTCTATATAAGGTCTCACAACTGACAATTTATATCAGTGCAAAAACCAGACCATGAGGTTGAAGAAACTGCCTGCAGAGCTCAGAGACAGGATTTTGTCGAGGCACAGATCTGGGGACGGCTACCAAAAATTTCTGCTGCATTGAAGGTTCCCAGTACAGTGTCCTCCATAATTCTCACATGGGAGAAGTTTTCTTAGAGCCGGCTGCTTGGCCAAACTGAGCAATTGGGGGAGAAGTGCCTTTGTAAGAGAGCTGACCAAGAACCTGATGGTCACTCTTGCTGAGCTCGTGAGATCCTGTGTGCAAAAAACTTCCAGAAGGACAACTATCGCTGCAGCACTCCACCAATCTGGGCTCTAACACAGAGTGGTCAGATGCAAGGCTGTCCTCCGTTAACAACACAGAAAAGCCTGCTTGAAATTTGGAAAAGAGCACTTAAAAGACTCTCAGACTGCTAGAAATAAGATTCTCTGGTCTGATGAAACGAAGATTGAACTGTTTGGCCTCAATTCCAAGTGTCATGCCTGGAGGAAACCAGGCTTGAAAGGATCTGCAGCGAAGAAAGGCAGAAAATCCCCAATTTCATGTGTGCAAAGCTTGTTTCGTTATACCCAAGAAGACTCGAGGATATAATCGCTGTCAAAGGTGTTTTAAATGAGTACTGAGTAAAGGGTCTGAATACTTACGTCAACGTGATATTCCAGTTTTTCCTTTATAATAAATTTGCAGAATTTTCTAAAATTCTTTTTTCACTTTGTCATTAATGGGGTATTGAGTGTAGATTGATGAAGAAAAAACTGAATTTAAACAATTTTAGAATAAGGCTGCATCATGACAAAAAGTGAAAGTGGGTCCAAATACTTTCTGAATGCAATATAATCACATTATTTTGAGTTAAAAGCAAACGTGAGCACCCCTGAGACATCAGTACCGATTCCTTATTCCACAGGAAAACTTTGTTTACAACTTGTCTGATTACCTCACTGCTCATGTTTCTTGCCTAGTTTGATGTCACTGTGTTCCCAGATCTTGGAAATTACTTCGGTGAATACAACTGATGGCCAAAATTCTGAAAATAAGTGTGACATCCAAATTATAATAAACCAAAATTATTCTCTATTGACACATGGAATTAGTGGGGATTTGACATACTTTAGCTCTAACATACCCAATGTTACTTTGAAGGAACAGCAGGTTATTTTGGAGTGGGATTCTTAAATTTTCAGTGGTTGTTCTGGCGAGAAAATAACTTTATAAAGGTTGATAAGGTGATAAAGGTTGTGAGTAGCAAAACATCTCAAACAAAACATGTTTTATATAGAAGTAATTACTGCATCATTTTCAAAGGTCTAATTTAGATTGTCAGTTGTTTCCACCAGGTTGTAGTGTTTCTTTGTGTGCATGCCTGTATATGCATATCTGTTTGACAAAGATCCACGCAAAGATTGCACCAGTTGCTTGCTAAGGTCACTATTCTGATCAATAGCTCTGTGGCAGGCTGGATTCTCAGGATTTTCACAAGGGAAGACATTCTGTAGCTCATGGATACACTTTGATTACCCCTACCCTGCTCTTTTTTCACTCTGGTTTTCATGATTTTTGCTCCCCATTCCAAATCCCACCTCCTTACCAGAGAGGAAGTTGGTGGAAACTTCAAGGAAGGTGTCAAGCCGCCCCAAACCTCTGTCCATCCTACGCTCTCTAGAGGAAAAATATGTAGCTGCCATGAAGAAGCTGCAGTTTGGTGAGTTTCTGAGTTTACAGTTGGCTCTGTGTGTGCGCATACAAATTAAACAAAAAATATGGGCGCTGCTCATGCTTTTGGTTTTACTATGAGTATGTATGTAAGCAAAAACGTCACTATAATCCAGTAATCCTCTGTAGAATTCGCACACACAATAAGCACGCACACACATTTTTCTGTCTCCCTCTCCTGTTTGATATGAGCCATAATGTCTTCATGCCAGAATTCTGGGAAGTAGTCTCGGGCTATGTTCCCATCTTACTCATCCCTTTTGACTTGTCCATCACACTCTGGTCCATCACTCTCCATTCAGCCATGTCATGATTAATTACACTGGTTTTGCTTTGTTGCAGTTGATTTTGTAAGCAGCTTGATGTCTGAACTAATTAAAAGTGACTTGAGTGTTTACAGTGTTGTTTCACTGTGCAGACAGCATAGAAAAACTGAAGGCAGTGAGGGCTTGACTATAACTCACTATAACAAAACATTAGTGTAATTTTTACTGTCATTACCAGAGACCAGTTCGACTAGGGACAGATTTTCCTAAGATTTTCTTAGCTTAAGTTTAATACAAAAATATGACTGCCAATGTTTCAAGCAAGAGCTAAGAGAAATTACTGGCTAATCATATAGTAAGGCCAGTAGAATCACACACAAGTGTTTGTAAAAAAAAAAAAAAAAGCTCCAAATGTAAGCTAAAAGATGTGTTGATATTTGTCCAAATAGTAGTGATCTTAAATTAATTGGAAGCAGCATTGCACTTTTCCCGTAAAAAACACACTGAAACACTCTTGATACCACTAGAATTCAAATGAAAACTCAATAAACTGAAAGGAGTTTTCTTTAAAACTCCTTTCAATTTTAAAGAAACTGAAAGGAGTTTGTTTCTGGGTGTTCATGACCACAAACACCGAGTCAGTACAGTCAATATATTGATAGTTTCACACACTCTTTCTTGCTTGCATTATTATAATTGCAACTGGATTTTATATCCATGTAACCACTGCCAATTTGAGATATTGTTACACTTTAAGCTGTTATTTAGAGTGTTTACAGGGAGCAATGATAGTTTTTCGGTGCAGTTGATTTAAGAATAGGTACATTCCTATGTACAACAGGACAGTGACACCCCAAACTCTTCTCACATTTGTCTTCTCTCTGTCCAGACACCTTTGAAATGGTTTCAGAGGACGAGGATGGGAAGCTTATGTTCAAGGTCAACTACCACTACATGTCTCAGGTGAAGAACGCCAGCGATACAAACAGTGCAGCCCGATCCCGTCGCCTCGCCCAGGAGGCCGTCACCCTGTCCACCTCTCTGCCCCTGTCATCCTCGTCCAGTGTCTTTGTCCGCTGTGATGAGGAGAGACTGGACATCATGAAGGTAAAATTCCACTTCAAGTACTTCTCAACTATGTTTGGCCTGGCACCACAGTATGACCTTTTGAGGCGGTGTAATACCATACAACTCAGGCATCCATAATTGATTTTGATGACTGTTGAGCATATTGTATTAAACTGTCAATGTTACAAGGAAATTGTTACGATACAATGTGTTATAGTCCTGTTTGGTTTGTATGAGGATGTACCCTGTGATTAACAAAAAACCACTAGTTTGAGAACTGAGTAAGACTGAATTAATACTTCTGTGTCTTGTTTCTTCCATAAGGATATTGTGTACTGTGTTACTTTGTCTGGTGTTTTTAGCATATGCCTTGTCATTGACAGCTCTTACTCATTCCTCAAGTGACATTTAATAAATGGCTCTCACCCCACAAGTTGATTAATGGCAGAATCTCCTTTTCTAAATGTCAAAATTCTCATCTGTTTAGCTCGGTTTTGCCAAGAGAACACTCTAAATAAAGGCAGTAGCATACCACCAACACAGTCAGAATCAAAATAGAAATATACAAAAACAAAACTGCAAAAAAAAAACAGAGTAATAACTACATTTTTGTATCCTTTATTATTAGATCTTCAACCAGTGGTAGTTGCACAGACAGTACGGTAGTAAATATGATGAAGCAGAACAACCATGTTATATTTTAGACTGGCTGTATTCACATAGTGGGGTATAAAAGGAAAGATCTTTGTCCAAAGACAACGGTACTGTCAGCAATGCACTGTTTTGTTACGCAAACATGTTCATAATATACCAAATATAACTTTTTCCCCAAAGAAAAGCATGGCTAAAGGAGTAGCATCAGCAGAAAGGAACTGTGGCTAGTGAGGTGGAAAACTGATGATCTTTGAGGGTTCAGTACATCCTTGTACCTCATCCCCTGCATCCTTACCCCTTAGTATCGAAACAACCTTTTGCATTTATCCAACCCCATCACAGTAGCACAGTTGGTTTCATTCTTGCTTCCACACCAATTTTACCAGACTGTGTTGGAAAGGCAGTAAAAGTGTTGGGTCTAAATGTTCATGTCAAAATAAACTTAATGCATGAGTGGCGCCCAGCACCCTCAAGAAATCTTGCAAGTGTAGTTGCCGAGTCATCTCAGTGTAACAAACCATGACAACACTACCGAAGACCAATGTGGTCGTTTAAACAAGGGTCAGGCTGTTTGCATTTCTCTGAAAGAAAAACCCATTTTCCTCTAGGCTGTCTCCCAGGTATCATTCAGATTCTAGTCAGCCTTTGTGAACACTCGTCCTTGTAGTTGACTTGTGGCCACCCGATCCTGCAATACAGACAAGTATTTGAGCTTTGTCTTGCATTTGCAGGTTTTCACCATGACATGATGAAGTTTGGGATGGGATAGGTCATTTGCTCATGCAAAGCAGAGACATCATATGTCACCAGATAAGTTAGGTTCCAGTTTCACTAGTGTCTGGATTTTCTCAGTCATCCAGGTCCTAAGCAGAAGCTCAGTATATTAACTCGTACCTTGTTTGTTCAACTTGTAGTCAAACAGATATGTAAAAAGGATAATCTGGTGTTTTTACGGTAAGTTACTGGCATGTAACCTCCTTTTTTGCCAAGACTCCGTGAAGTCACCGCATCCTGCTGTTGTAACTCCTGTGATGTGCGGTGACTTCACGCAGTCTTGGCAAAAGGGGGTCTTGTTGCCAGACAACCAGCCAGCCAGCCAACACTCCACAGAAGTTCTAGATGAACACATAAACTTGTTCAAGAAATAGTTAACACTTCGCCTTAAATTGTCATTTTTACTTTGTGTGTATGTGTGTAGAGGTTAAGCAAAAGAGATATTATGTGTTAATTAGTTAGCTTTAGAGGTGTAGCTGGATTTTTGGACAGACACAGGGTAGCTGTTTCCTCCAGCTTCCAACCTTTATCCTGCCTGAAGCTAAGTGGCTCCTGGCTTCAGCTGCTCTTGACTTATCCTCATATTAAATACAAAGCGATGAGTCTTTGTAAGAAAGCAAATAAGCACATTTTTAGGTGTCCAAGACCCAGAGGGCTGGGGTCCACGCATGTAAAGCAGCATGTCTCCCAGTACCAGCAGTGCTGAAAAAACAGACCGTAACACAATTTCTTCTGGCAAGGCACTGCAGTGGCCAATCAAATACGCGTGAGCACACACTTTGAAGATAACTAATGTCATATTTCTGCAGTTTACCTTGTGATCATCACTTCAAAAGATAGAATTGTTGCCACCATTATAATGTTCCAGAGCTGTAAAATCCTGTCTCGTAATATTATAACCGCTGTGCAGTGTTGGTATCTGACAAGCTCTTCAAAGTTATGGCTCTGTTTCTCAAACTAGACCTCCTGGATCTTACTTCATGTCTCCTTGGTACCTGAATGTACTACACTTGACCACCAATGCAGCTCCTTGTGGCGTTTAATGCAGGGCTGCTTTGGGTCAGGCATCTCACAATGCTACATCTGTACTGTAGTCCTATATTTCTTGTTGCTCCTTCTAAAGGAACCTTGTATTTCCTACATACTGTACATTCAGTGCATTCTGTCTGTCACTGTTGCCTAATGCCTTAAGTCTGGCTGGCCGGTTGGCAGAGCTTCATCACACTCGATCCCCCTCTGTCTCCCACTCAAGGAAGCATAAAATTACACCCAATACCCCTTTTTTGTAGAAAGAAAGGAAGCTAGCCTTTTTTCTCGTTAGACTTTTTCCACATCTGTCCCTCGTTAAGTCTAAATATTGTGTCAAGCTACCTACGCCTATTAGTTCTGCTATACTCACAGCCAGATAATGTGGCTGTAACTAGGTAAACCCCAGATGCTCCAGAGTAGGTCCTCTTATTTGCCAGACAGCAGGAAGAAGACAGAATGCAAGCAAGGGACCTTGGAGGAGAAAGACTCGGTCCTCATGTAAAAGGTTTTTAGGTCATTGATCATACAGAGTGCTCTAAATACAAAGGCACAATGTCAAAATCCTGAGTCTATAAAATCTTTGCCTCAATTTTGCTTGAGATTTATAATCAGTCACAGTTAGGATGTAGTCTTCTTCAAAATCTACATTATCTTTGTGGAGTATTAGAGTTTGAGAGTCACCTGCCTTAAAAATTTCTACGTTTTGTAGAAACCATTTCCTCTTAGTGTTTTTTCTCCAGGTTTGATTTCCCAACACATCTTGTGAATAATGTAGTCAATTCTTAAATTTTAAACCCTTGAAGCTTTAGTAATTATGAATTGGGATTTTAAGTTGACACTGCCTGTTATTAGAGATATTACTGGTGACTGAGATCATTTGTCTTACACACACAGTTTTTTTTAACTACTTTTGTTTCTTCTGATTAATGAGCAAATCTGAGGAAATAAATTGGATTTTGCTACAAATGCGATGAGTACTGTAGATGAAACTGGTCTCTTTCCCGTGCTAATTTCACCCTTTAGTCTGTTTGTTAATTGCATTGTTGTGGCTGTAGAAGAACCTAAAAAAAAATCAGCACCATTTCTCCGTTAATATTTTGCTATTTGTTTAATCCATATTTATAGATATCAGTGCATCCACCTTTCTTTAATTAACCCTCTTTCAGTGTGTGATTAATAACTACCATTTCAAAGGCTGTTTGTATTAAAGCCTTTCCCCTCTTTGTGTTTACAGGTGCTCATCACAGGTCCAGCTGACACCCCATACGCCAACGGCTGCTTCGAGTTTGATGTGTATTTTCCCCAAGACTATCCCAACTCGCCTCCGCTGGTCAACCTAGAGACTACGGGCGGACACAGTGTACGCTTCAACCCTAACCTCTACAATGACGGCAAAGTGAGTTGATAAACGCTCAGAATCTGTTAATGTTAGTCTTCTGTCAATTATTGCAATGAAGAATTTTATCCTTTTTAACCCTTTAAAGCTGATGGACGCAAGTTGCGTCAAAAATCTCACTATTGCTTATAATAACTCTGTTTAACTAAGTTTTAACTTTGAGATTAAGGGTTGCCAGCTTTGACCATATTGTCTTTGATATGAGAATGCATACATATGCATACACCAGCATGACCTACTCTTTTAGTGATAGCAGTATCTCTATGTGGAAGTCTAAAATTGGCAATATTAAAATAATTTCTTTTGGCAGCATTTTGAGATTCCTTGAATAATCATTTTCAATTTTTAATATCAAAATACATTTTTATTTTTCATTTATGTACGTAAAATGCAAAATTTAAAATCTCTTTTTTATTTTCATATTTGAAAATGGGAAAATAAAATTGAAAATACCTCTGACAAATAATTTTAGCACTACTGCTAAGCATAACACTACCATAATAATAATGGAATTGAATATGAAATTAGAAACCTAAACTTGGAAATAAAATTGCAACTTGGACTTTCATTGCATTGTGGCATTTGAATTTCAATTAGTCATGATTTTAGCATCATTAATGGGCATCGTTAATCACATTGCCCATTGGCAATGGGCTGTATGATGGTCATTTTCAGAAGGGCAGGTTTTCCCGAGGCCTCTTTCTAAAATCTGTCAGTCATCCATCAAAACCACAGGGCGAGAGATAATGAAATACACCAATCAGAGGACACAATCCTGCTGCTGTTTTGTAATTACAGTTGCCATATCTGCCTTGTATTAGCTAATTTGGGCTTAATTTGAATGTTTTCATACATCATGAAGACACAAAAAGATCATGAATTTGTCTAAATGATCAATAAAAAATAGAAAGAATTTTACCGTAGGTGAAAAGGTAAACAGGGTTCAGGTGTAGCCCACACCCAACTGATTCCATTAAATTATTACACTTCCATTTTTCTACAGTACAAATGGTTAGAATGTCTCATCAGCATGGTTTTTATATCCCTGGACACTTACACTCTTTTCTGCACATTTATATACAGATAATTGCAATGTGTTGGAATCCTGTGGAAATATAGGCAAAAAAATAGATCTTAAATTTCATCATAAAAAACATTTTGCAACATGTATAGAAAAAATCTAAATGATGACATTTCTGAGTAGCACTACATATTCTGAAAATAACTATGATTTATCTAGCTAAGACGTGGTGACTATAAAGAGGATGAAAATCAAGAAAAAGCAGCCCAAGGTTGAGAGGGTTGACTTGCAGTCCAACTCAAACATCTCCACTGACTTCATAGTGCCTGGGGAAAGAAAAATAACGTGCCTGGTTGTCCATTAGTCGCACATTATGGTGTTAAAAGTGTCAAATTTACCCAGTGTATCTGAAGAGCTTCCAAGGTCTGTCAGGGTTTTTATTTAAACTGGACATTTGGAAGTGGGCATCCCTCAAGGCTTCCTCCGGACATCTGCTTCACCTCATTATGCAGCCACTGTCAGTCCACGTGTATTTCCATAAAGGGCCAGGCAAGTGCTATAAGAAATACCTTGAGTCTTCCCACAAGCAAGCCACCATTCAGCATGACTGATGAGAAGTGGATGGTTGGTTAATTGGAGGCAAAAGAAAGGTAGATGCATCATAAGCTTGTTGCTGAGGGGCATTAAAATTAAACTGGAAGTCTTTTTGTCTTGCCCAGCTGTGAGCCATGTAATAGGTCCTGATTGTATCAGAACAGTGATCTGAAGCAGCTGCCAATTTTTAAAAAGGCAAATTAATGCTGAAAACAGGTCTGATTAGCAAGCATAGGTAGCAAGCACAAATTAGGGAGTATTAATTAAAGTTAAATAGGAACAAAAAATACTTAATTTCACAGATTTCACAGCTTCCAACAATGGATGGAGCCATTCCCCAAGCCTGATTTTTTTTTTTTTTTTTTTTTTTTTTTTTTTTTTTAAGATGCTCACTGTTGCTACAGTCAGCATCACATTTTGAACATACCAGGTGATGCGTGAAAATGTTTAACAAATTTTTTAACTGTAGCCAACTTTTCTCAGTTGCTCACATCTATGGTAAATGAATGGACTTCTACCAGACCTGATAATCAAGTTGCTGACAGTCAGGATGCTCAGCATGATGAACCCCCATTCAAAATTAGTATAGACATTAAAAGAGTAGTTAAAATGTTTCTGGAATTTTGCTTATTCATTTTTTTCTAGTGTTAGTCAATAAGATAGATACCACAAAAAGATGGGAGGCCATTATCTTAGCTAAGCATAACGACAAAAATTAGAAAAAGCACCTACTAACACCTCTAAAGCTCGTACCTTGTTTGTTCAACTTGTAGTCAAACAGATATGTAAAAAGGATAATCTGGTGTTTTTACGGTAAGTTACTGGCATGTAACCTCCTTTTTTGCCAAGACTCCGTGAAGTCACCGCATCCTGCCGTTGTAACTCCTGTGATGTGCGGTGACTTCACGCAGTCTTGGCAAAAGGGGGTCTTGTTGCCAGACAACCAGCCAGCCAGCCAACACTCCACAGAAGTTCTAGATGAACACATAAACTTGTTCAAGAAATAGTTAACACTTCGCCTTAAATTGTCATTTTTACTTTGTGTGTATGTGTGTAGAGGTTAAGCAAAAGAGATATTATGTGTTAATTAGTTAGCTTTAGAGGTGTAGCTGGATTTTTGGACAGACACAGGGTAGCTGTTTCCTCCAGCTTCCAACCTTTATCCTGCCTGAAGCTAAGTGGCTCCTGGCTTCAGCTGCTCTTGACTTATCCTCATATTAAATACAAAGCGATGAGTCTTTGTAAGAAAGCAAATAAGCACATTTTTAGGTGTCCAAGACCCAGAGGGCTGGGGTCCACGCATGTAAAGCAGCATGTCTCCCAGTACCAGCAGTGCTGGAAACCCTATCGTAATCACTCAGACTTTATTCTTCTTTATTCTTTTGTTGGGAAAAGGGGTACTGCAGCATACACCGTAAAATGAATCCTTTCTGCCTATAATTTTTTTTTTTTAAATTGTAAAATATGTGAAACTTGCTTTTTTGAACTCCCGCTAGGTTGTGAGTCCAATCTGCACAAAACTTTGCACATAGAACCTATGGACTCTAATGATCAAAAGTTATTAAAAGAATTTTGATAATCCATAAAATGTGCAAGTTGTAGAGGAAACACTTCCTATAGGTTGCAGTCAAAACAGGAAGTGTTGCATATCAACCATCACTCCTATTAAAATGACTAAACTTGGCTCATTACTTTCCCATGTCCCACTGAGGCACTTTGCAAAATGTGGTGCCAATCAGCCACTAGGTGGCACTTTTGTTGCAAAATCATGAAATACGCTAAAATTGTTTTTCCAAACTAGTCTTGGACTGTAACAGTGGTCTGCAATGACACTTTGCACATATAATTTATGTACACCCATGATCATAAGTTATTAAGAATCTTATACTCCAAAAATCTGAAAAGTTATAAACGATAGATTTGTACTCATACAAAGGAACTGATGTCATATCTTTACATAGGTCTGTCCGAATAACACAGAATTTGGTGTAGTAGTTTCTCATGCCACACTGAGGCTCTGTGCAGAATTATGTGTCAAAACAATGCTACAGAAAAAACTTGTACAATGTAAGTGATGTCGTATCTTTACATAGGTCTGTCTGATTAAGACAAAACCTGGGCCAATAGTTTGCCGTGCCATACTGAGGTTCTATACAAAATTTGGTGTACAATCTGTATAAATTGTTGCACATAGCATTTAAGCACCCTCATGAATGTCATATCACTTACCCCCAAACTTCGGGTAAGTTGCAATAGGTTCAGATCTAGTTATTTTTATTTTTCTCAGTGTTTCCATTAAAAACTTTAAGGAAATGTGCTTAGGTCCAAAATACCTTTGACTTTGGGTTGGCAACGCTTCCCAAAAGACATGAATGGTAGCTGCCAATTCTCATACACTTTCTACCTGTGAGTTAGTCATTTTCAAGCTATGTGCAATGGTAACAGATCATAAGATCAAAAGATCTCAAACCCTTCACCTAATGACCTGTCAGTAGATTTGTCATTATGAACTCATGCTATTCAGCTAAACTCGCAGTTCTTTAGGTTGAATTCTACTGGAGATCCCAAAGTGTGAAATGCTACCAATAAAACAATGTTCAAGACATGTAGAATATTTCCATTTGATAGAATCATGCAGCTTGAGTTTGAATATTTCACTCTTTCAGCATCATGTAGCATCAATAAAGAGCTGGAACAAGCTGATACATACTGTATATGATCTTCCAATTTTAAACATTAAAGCTACTTTCATGAAAGTGATTGTTTTGAAAGTGTTTTAGAGAGGTGTTGATTCAAATATTAAGCCTACCCTAATTGATATAAATGGGTGGACAAAGTAACAAACACTTGTCAGTACAGTGCAATACAATTCAACAGCCCCAGATACTTCAAAATGATCATACAGCTGAACATCCTTAATGAAGATAGGATTTATTTCAGGACTGTTGCATTAGACTGCATTAGGTTTAGCTAAGTGTACTGTATTATTGCAACTACATATTGTTGTTTTGTTCTGCCAACACAGAGAGGTTTATGGATGTGAGAATGATGATTATATCAACAACACCTGAAGATAAAGTTGAAAAAGTATTTTGTTCTGAATGTCCTAGAGTCTGGCAACAATGTAACAGATTTGTTATGCTTGTACGTGTGGGGTATACTCCATTTTGCTGTGCTTGATGTCTCAATTTTTTTGTGTACGTGTGCGTTTGTCTGTGTGTTTTAATCAGGTATGTTTAAGTATTCTCAACACATGGCATGGGAGACCAGAGGAGAAATGGAACCCACAGACCTCAAGCTTTTTACAGGTGAGGTGAAGATCCATCATCACAGAGTTAACAGTCTGAATGGATGAGCTGATCTGTTATCTGAGTCTTTGTGTCATTACACCGCCAGGGACTCTGTACTGATGGGCTTGGTGTTTTGAAAGCTGACCTGAAGGACTCTTGTTAAAGTTATTATTTTGCTTTGGTGACAGTGTATCGTTTTAATCAAACCAAACACAAACCAATATAATTTGAACCTCCTGGTTATGCTTGCTTACACACATAACACATTTTGAAGTTACCATCAGTTTGCGAAAATTGCACATTTAGCCCAGATGTAGTCTCATCCCTGATCAAATTTTTGCAATCTTAACGTTTTTTCTCATTTTTTCATTGTGCATTTTAAAGACAAGCCTGTCAGGTTTACAATTTATTTTATTTTCACTTTGAAACTCATCTTAGGATGTACAGTTTAAAAGATGCCGTTTTGAGATCCTTTGTAGCTAAACTGTCAAACTATGGAATGAAAGAAGGTATTTTCATACTCTTGAGGTGAATTTCAGTAAATCTTGATCAGTTATGCCCCAACTGTTATGAAAAGGCAAGTGTTCAGATACGGCTTTTGCTGTCAAGTAGTCTGGTTAGAATTGTTTCTTACAGATATTTGGGGTTTGACTCCAGAAGAAAACTTATTTGCATGTTCCATTAGCTCCAGTTCTGATGTTTATAAGCTGAGTTGTTGTAGAGCTGCAATTTTCAATAATGATTTTATTTTTCAAATGTTATTTATGGGTAAGGGAGTATTTCTGCTAAACAAGCTCCAAAGCCTTAAGGGGTTGGACTTACAGTGTTTGCGATAGATAATGTGTAGCATTAAGGGACTACTGGGTATCCAAAGTGGTGCTCAGGCTTATGGATAAACAAACAAGTTCATGAACACAGCATGTTGATACACAACCTCACAATTATCTGATTTTTTTTTTTTCATGCACACACTTGCATTAATTTTCCTGATATATTGATCCAACAACAAGTGAGCCAAAGAACTTAGAAATGGATTTCTCTTCCTTTTTTTTATAATTCCTTCATTTGCAGGGTTGTAGAGTACATAGAGATGTCGCCATTTATTATCATTCCAGTTAGTGTGCTGGAGATCAATAATGGAAAAAAGGGGATGGGTGAATAGCAGACAAGGGAGTGGGCTAGAATCAAGCAGTCATCAGCCAGGGTGTATACTGGCTCTGAAATTTAGAAACCCAGTTTAAGATGAACAGATTACATCAGTGGAAGCTCACTGGTATCCACTTCATGGAGCATTTTCAAGTTTATCCAGCTTCAGTGTGGAAGGGGCCAGCAGACAGGCCTCCAAACCTAAGATCGTTATTGTTGGTGATGTAATGGCTTGGAATGGTAAGAGTGATGCAGGAGGGTGTCCTTAGTCTCCTTGAGACAGGCCAGGTCATTAATTGGGCTGTTAATAAAGATATATTAAAGAATATATCTTCATGGGGCCAAAATATTCAGTGCCTTTGTCAGACTCTCTTTTAAGTGTTCAACACTGCCAAATCATTTCAGAGGCTTTGGATATTGAGGACACTGAAGGGTTGTCAGGGTAATTTACCAATAGATCAGGATTGTACCAAACTAGTTGGAAACATTTATTGTATCAGAATTAGAAAATTTAAATTTAGACTAGTCCAGAAGTAAGAAAACACTTTTTACACCGAGTGGGATCACAGCCTCTGCACGTAAACAATGTTATATTGGTTTGCCAAGTGTGGCTAACGTTAGCATTGCTTAAACTAGCAGCCTTCTTTCCTTGAAGGTTAATGTCCACATGCCTGTGTTGAATTTGGTTACGCATTGCTCCGGTCAAGCACTTATATGCCAGTTTATTCTGACACATTCTGACACCTACATATACAACCTTACTTTTGTTTTTTCTAGATCAAAATACTGCCAAACCAAGCTGGTTGTACGATATGTCA
>NC_053410.1:27685557-27750557 GCF_016859285.1 Xiphias gladius
ATCTTTTCTTTTCTGCTGCTTGAGGTATTCACAGTTCATCTTTGGGGGCCATCTTCCTGATGTATTACTGGATGTTGGTTGTTTCGTCCTGGCCATGGCTCTGTTGCTCACCAGTCCACGTCCTCCCTCGTTCCGCTTAGTGTACAGTCTCAGGGTGCTGGACTTGGGGTGAAACCCTCCATGAGTTGTGAGGAGCTTTCGTGTGTGTGTGTGGGTGTGGGTGTGTATATATACGTGTGTGTGTGTGTGTGTGTGGGTGTGTATATATATGTGTGTGTGTGTGTGTGTGCGTGTGTTTGTATATATATATGTATATATATATATATGTATATATATATATATATATATATATATGTATATATATATATATATATGTATATATATATATATATATATATATATATATATGTATGTATATGTATGTGTATGTATATGTATGTATATGTATATGTATGTATATGTATGTATATGTATATGTATGTATATATATGTATGTATATGTATATGTATGTATATGTATATATGTATATGTATATGTATGTATATGTATATATGTATGTATATGTATGTATATGTATATATGTATATATATGTATATGTATGTATATGTATATATATATATGTATATGTATGTATATGTATGTATATGTATATGTATGTATATGTATATGTATGTATGTATATGTATGTATATGTATGTATATGTATATGTATGTATGTATATGTATGTATATATATGTATATGTATGTATGTATGTATATGTATGTATATGTATGTATATATATGTATATATGTATGTATATGTATGTATATATGTATATATGTATGTATATATATGTATATATGTATATATGTATATATATGTATATATATATATATATATATGTATATGTATATATATATATATGTATATATATATATATATGTATATGTATATATATATATGTATGTATATATATGTATATGTATGTATATGTATATATATGTATGTATATATATATGTATATATATGTATGTGTGTGTGTGTGTGTGTGTGTGTGTGTGTGTGTGTGTGTGTGTGTGTGTATACACGTATACACGCATATGTATATACTTGCATACGTATATTTTCAAGTCTGTTTTACCTCTGACCACAGCCAGCATTACTGGGTTTAGTTGTGTGGTTAGAGGTGTTCTCTGATGCACCTGTAACCACACCCAACAGTGTTGTCATGGGGTCTTGGAGTACACCTGTACTTCACTGCAGCAAGGTGAGACGTTACATCAGTGGAGTCAGCAAAAATAAGATTTTCATAAGGTGTTTTCCTTTTAATCCTGACATCATCCTTCCCACCATTTATGTAGTGAAGAAGATATCCTACCTCCAGTGATTTCAGATTTTTAACATAACCAATTTTCTGAGGGGGTTATGGTCTTTACTGGTCTGGACTCTACACAATTTGCTCCCCAGGCGATAAACTTTTTATATTCCAATAACCCCATGGTTTCCCTCTAGCTTCCCTTAGGAGAAATTTAACATTTTTTGCATCACTTCTGATAAGGATCTCAGAGTAACAAAATCATCTGAATGTTGAAATTGAAAGTTAATTTTTGACCCTGAGAACAGCAGTTTGACAAGACATTCTTGACTCAAGGTCTTCGTACTGCCCCGCACCACAGCTTTCAGCCATATCATATCTTCTTCTTCATCAGCGGATAGAGTTTGTGTGGCTGCCATGTAACTGTTCACACTTTCCATTTTTAGTTGCACTTTTGCATTTTCCAAGGTCACAAATGAAAGTCTCAAGAACAAATGGAAAGTTTGATATTGTTGACAGCTCTAGATCAAGCTAATAAATGGACCTTGATTTGAGGTTGTTTTGTCCAACACTGTGGAATTGTGGCCAAAACTGATACCTTTTAATTTGTCTTTCCATTTTGCACCTCCTGACAAATCTCTTTCAACCGTCTACCGTCAATAGCCTATGCATAGAGAGGTCACAGTTACATTGAATCCATGCTGATGATGGTGCTACTGTTTGGATTGGTAGGATATAACCGTGTAGATGTTTTATTTTTGGTGTGCGTGGGTGTGGGTGTTGGTGTGAGAACTCGGTGCTACTACATGCTATTTATAGAGGGGGACTACAGGCTTGAATTATACAGCAGCAGATTGTCAGGTAGAATTAAGGACAGTGGACTGCATGTTAAAATATGGATCATTTTGTGTTTGTGCGTGTGTTTTTGTGTGTGAGGGAAAGAAAGAACGAGAGTACATTTGTAAATGTGCATGTTTGATGAGAGGGCTTCACTGTGTGTATGTTGTTACCAAGCTGTGTGTATATGTGTGTTTTAGAGCAAAACACAGCATTTTCATTAGGACTGTACCTAACTCAGAATTTTGTCAGTTGAATCAGATTTGGCTGCTCAATATGAAGATTTGACTGTTTGTTCCTTTTTTTTTTTTTTTTTTTTTTCTTTTTCATATAGACTATCTGGCAATCAGAAAATCCATTGGCATGAGTTTTTGTGATGATTTCAACCACATTAACATAGTCAAATGCAACTGAGTCATGGGAACATATTTTTGAGCATTTGAAAATCAATAAAAGACAGCTGCATATGATGCAAGATTGAACTGCAGCCCATTTGAATTGCTGATATGCAAAGTGCCGGGTTGCCACATAAATTTGTCAGAATATTGAGACAGGCAGCACATGTATTTCTATTTAAATCAAACTCTTACAGCCTAACATTAAAAACGATGTGTAACTGAATAAACAAATGAAAGTTTAAAATATATTCATGGCATTGCCCAAAATGAAATAACTTATGCTTCTTCAATAGGATAGGCCTACTTCATTTCTCTTTAAATATAAAAAAAATAAAATAAATCAAAACAAGAATAAATGAACAAATGAAATTATTTGAGATTGGAACTATTTTTAGATGAAAATAAAAACGATAGGCCTGAAAATTTTTCACAGCATTGTCCACTTTGAAATAATAACTTCTTGTCTACTGTGGGCTTATTTCTCTTTAATCACAAAATGGTGTGGAGAATGTTTCCTTGGCACACTTTGGGCCCCTCAAACATTGTTTGAATGCCACAGTCTGAGTATTTTTGCTGACCATAGCCATAATTTACCATTTTCTAATAGCTACTTCCAGCAGGATAATACACCATGTCACAAAGCAAAAGTCATCTCAAACTGGTTTCATGAACATGAAAATGATTATAGTAAATTATGGCTATGGCCCACACCATTACGACACCACCAGCAGCCTGGACCGTTGACACAAGGCAGGTTGGGTCCATACATTCATGCTGTTGATGCCAAATTCTGACCCAAGCATCTGCATGCCACAGCAGAAATCAAGATTCATCATACCTGTCTGATGCCCTTTACCTGTCTTCAGCTGTCCAGCTTTGGTGAGCCTGTGCCCACTGCAGCCTCAGATCTGGAATCCAACATGTTCATCTGCTGTTCTAGCCCATCGCCCTCAAGGTTTGATGTGTTGTGTATTCTGAGATGCTTTTCTGCTCTCGACATTTTGTAAAGAGTGGTTATCTGAGTTACTATAGCCTTTCTGCCAGCCTCAACCAGTCTGGCCATTCTCCTCTGACCTCTCTCATCAACAAGGCATTTCTGTCCACAGAGCTGCCACTCACTGGATATTTTTTGTTTTTGGCTCCATTCCGAGTAAACTCTCAAGACTGTTGTGGGTGAAAATCCCAGTTTCAGAAATACTGGCACCAACAATCATGCCACGGCAAAAGTCACCGAGATCACAATTTTTCCAATTCTGATGTTTGATGTGAACATTAACTGAAGCTCCTAACCTGTATCTGCATGATTTTATGCATTGTGATGCTGCCACATAATTGGCTGTGTATAAGTGTGTTTTAGCTGTAAGTGGGGGGAAGTAGTATCCTGGATGTTGACAGCTCAGCAGAAATCATGGAAACTCATGATAGAAACTTTAAAAAACCCTCAAAAAGAATAGCACCAACACCTGTCCGTAATTATAGTAAGCCTGATTATTTTTACCTGTAACCTGACAAAACCATGATGACTCCATCTACTGCTTGGATGTAAAATATATAGAAATAATACCAAATAAACTGTTTAATTTGGTACAGTGCCATACTGTACATGCAGATTACATATGACTTTCAAAAATACTTCCCTGGTTGGTTCATGGTACTGAAAAACACATGAAATTATGGTGAATATTGTAGGGCTGGGTAAAATAAAAGTAAATTTTGATATATTGTAGAAATTTAAAATATGGCATTATTATTATTAAAGTATCTTGCTCTGGATGTTAGCTGTATAAATGTTTATATGGCAGTTACATTACTAGCTGATTTCCTTTACCCTTTAGCCTTTAATTAATATATTATGCAGGTTAATGTTTCATTATGGTACTATTGACCCAAGTAATGAGGTTTTTTTTTTTAATATAATAGTAATGTTTGCCTTGTGGTCAGGGTTAGTAGGGCCGGTACTTGAGGCCCTGACACACTATGGGTGGAATACAGAAAATCAAGAATAAAGAACTTTTTAATGGCTCCACGATTCACTCTCGCCTTTGACCCTGCATGTGTTGATCATTTCGACATATCCATTCCTCAGCTCTTCTTCCTCCCTCAGTTGCCCTGTGGAATAATGAGTGGACAGCATTACTTCAAAGGTCAATGAGTCTATCTGGCAGCCAGGGCTTTCCATCAGACGGCCTTGTCTCTGACTGCACATATGAGCTCAATGTACCCGTTTGTACATTTCTCCATGTACTTGTATGTGTGTGTACATGCATAAAGACATGTATTTCCTGAATGGTCATTTGTCAAGATGCCGTAATCCGACATTTGCTTCATGATCAAATATAGTTTGCATATAGAGCTTCCTTCCATGCTGTTAATAAATGGCCATGTCCAAATGCTGGAAGTTAAACAGCTGCTGGCAGTTGCCACATGGAGCCCTAGGGAAAATGCCCCATTTAAACCTTCACACCTGAACATGTCTATGCATAATATCAGGCATGTGCTTCTGTCTACATGTCTACCATTTCTTATCATGGGTTGTATGTGGGTCCTGTCTCTTGATTCCTGTAGTTTGTCCCCACTTCAAGAAAGCTTCAGCAGCAGCTGATCTCATGTTTTGTGTTTATCATACATCTGCAACCTTGAAACATTCCCTCTGAGCTGGAGACAGTCGCCCACCTCCCTGGATGTAAACAGCTGAGGGAGTGGGGGGATTGGGTGGGAGGAACACTAGTTAGAGTAAGAGATGGGAAGTAACGACAAAGATGGAATGAAGATGGAGTGTGCGAGGGAGATGTAGAAGGAAGAGAGATTAAAGCAGTCCCCAAACCCTCCCTGTGGCCTCTTTCCCTCTCCTCTCCTGGTAAGCAGCAAAACAGCAGCCACCATAATAGCTAATTCACTCCATCCACCAGCAGAACAGTAGCCCCAGACATATCCACTACGGCGCTAACTGCATACTGATGACTTGGCCCTAGCAACTGTTTCTAGGAAGTCGGCTGGAGGGGCAGGAAAGCAGGGGACTTGAGTGTAGATGATTGACATCATCGATTGGGCATAGTATTGTACATATGATTTCAGAGAGTTGCTTAAGCACCTTTGATATTAAACAGTCCCTCAGTAATGGAGATTTGAAGAAAAGTTGATCTTGCTTATTGCTCCCATTGTAAAAGAAGAATTTGTACGTAGTGTATGTATTACACTTTATTAGATAAATCTTAGTGATTAAATAGAGTAGAGTGACAATAATGAAAGACATAAGCCCACCTGTTCTGTGTCAGGGTGGGCCAATAATCAGCAATTTCCATTTGTTAAATGTTTGTTAAACTGAAAATATCTGAAATATCATCTACAAAAATTTGAGAACTGTGAAAGTAAAAAAACTGATAACATGAGGGTTTGGTGGGGTTCCATTTTATACAGTAATACAACACAAGAACCAATACTTTGGTCATAGACTTAAGTATTGGTTTATAGCCAAATAACCTTACCTCATAAACCAGGTTATATTTAACCAATCTGGTTTAACAAAATCTGGTTTATAGTGATCAATTACATTTCAGAATCAATGAAATGTTGACCTGATGATGTTGCAAGGTGACAAGTCAAATGATCAACAAAGTTATTACATTTCATCAGGGGAACATGCATGTGTATACTGAATTCATTTCAGTCTGAACCAAAAATGTCAACCTCACAAAAAGTCGGGATCATCAAAGTCATTAGGAATTATTGCCTGGGAACAAGAATGTCTCAACGAAATTTTGTGCCAGTACATCTAGTAGATGCGAAGATATTTCAATGGATTATGAAAAATTTGGGCATGCTGGTGGCACTAGAGATAAAGGTCAGGGGATCAGCAAGTAGTAATAATAGATTTCATTCTCTGAGCATCATGAATATCTGCACCCAATGTTATGGCAATCCGTCTAATTGTTGAGAAATTTCCAGTGTTCAGCTTAGTTCTTTGTGAAGGTCGGATTCAAAGAGTTGTTGTTGCTGTGATATTTTAAAATACAGTTATGCATACATCAAGTTTTCAGGTCATTTCAGGTCAAAAGTGTTTGAACCCAGTTTGTGATTACATACTTACATATTTTATGTTTTGTGCCTTTATTAATATATAATAAATAATACGACAAACAACAGTTGAGCTCATGGTGTCTTCAGATTGAACAAAAAGAGAATATTCACTTTGTTTCACTGATACAAATTTGACCCCAGGAGGGTTTCTTTACTCTGTGTTCATCTGACACAAACAGCCAATGTACCAACATGGTTTTTGTGTAAATGTGATATAGTCTCTGACTGATCTCAGAACTTACCAGAAACTTATGCATGAATTTGAGACATGAAACCTTGGATCAAGAACTAATTTTTTGCACAAGTTTAAACATTTTCAAATGGCACACTTCCTCACCTGTATTTGCACCACCTACAGCAAATTTGCCAGTTTGTGTAACAAAAATGTAAATATTCAGTGTTAAGTGCTCCATTAATGTTTACTCACACAGCTTGATAAACAAGTTATGTGTGATTTCTAAGCAATTACAGGTCCGTATCTTTTGCTGTAAATCCCATCTATAAGGGACATAAGAAATATCTTATTTATATCCATTAAATAAAAATAAAATACACTGTAAGTAGGTAAGCTATAAATTACACGGATGTCAGGCTATGAATACGTCACCTCCACTGCAAAAGGCTATAGAGAAGTTTGTCACAGTAACTTATTTTTGTGACCACGTTAGCATCTCTTTTCATTCTGACAGGATAGAAGGATTACTTTGTTCTGTTACCCTGTGGTTGACCACTGTTGTGTCATGTGTTTGCAGGTGATCCACAAACATTTCTACCTGAAGCGAACAGAGATCATGTCTCAGTGTGAGGAGTGGATTGCTGACATCCAACAGTATAGCAGTGACAAGAGGGTCGGCCGCACCATGTCCCACCATGCTGCTGCACTAAAGGTATCTAAGGTCAATAATCACATTTCCCGTGGAAGGTTCAGGGCACATCCAGTTTAACCAATACCCACCCACCACCTATGCATTCGTTCCAATAAGTCACAGCTATTCACCTGCTCTGCCATGGCTCAGCCCACTGTGCTCCACAGAAGTACTGTGGGGCACTGTCTGTCCAACTGAATCCCCTTTGCCCGGTATGGCTATGCCAGAGCCTACCTCTGACTCTGACTGCTTTACAAACTACTACTACCACAATAACAAACCTAAAGAGGGGAATTGTCTTTGTTGAATTTAAAACTTTCTTTGGTAGAAAAATGAACAAACTTAACTTTTTGAAGAATCTGTAAATATTTTTTGTTCAGCTTCAACGTCAAGTTTGATAAATGAACTGAACTGAACTGAACTTCTGAACTGAACTGATTGTACTGGAGAAAATACATTGGGTTGGGATACTGAGTAATATTTTGTGTCTAGTTGAGATGGTGTACTGAACAGTAGTTAAATATCACTAATTAAGAGGGTTTATGATCTAGAGTCAAAGTCATATATCCTTCATGTGGTTTGATTTTTATTTCATTTACTTTGTCAGACAAGACTCTGACTGGCATCCCATTATTGACTTTAAAACTGTTACACTTCCCTGTTTCCATGCTGTTTAAGACAACTTAATTGCACTAAAGGTTTATACAGAAAGCTGATGGTAATCAGGTTACATCAATGCATGTAAACACAGTTTGTGTTGAGCATTTGTGTCCTGCTAATAAACAGTGAATTGAATGCAGGGGACAGTGGGCCCTCAACAGGCCACCTTAATTCATGTTCCCAGCTGACTTCCTCCTGAGACACACAGTGGAATCAATAAATACAGAGATACACACACTGAAACAAAGTAACCGGCACACAGTAACTGTGAGTGTCTCTCTGGCTACACTCCTCTCTTTTCCCTTTGGCAGTAAATAGGCAAAATTATGCTCTACTTTAAATAATTCAGCTCCACTGATAAGAGGCCTGAGTACGGCTTGCTGTTGTCACACAGCTGCAAGCCACTGAAGACAAGACTCTTGATTCTTGTAATTTAGCTTCAATGTTTGAAAGTAAAGGAATGGTTCTTTTTCCCACTTCTGCTTCATTTTCTTCTTTCTATGCTGTGTGCCAGCAGAGATAATTTTTAAATATATAATTTTATATACAATATTATTAGTATTAAATATCACTCAAGGACACACACATTATGCAGTAGATGGGCTCAGGATCTTCGTTTTAGTCTTCACCGAGAGTCAGGCTCTCTTTTTGCAAGAGGCCCCTGATCATACTTACATTGTTAAATAGATTCAAACCTGAAGCTGCTCACTGTCTGATCTGATGGCCACTGAACAGCCCTTAGAGGTTAAGGGCCTTTCCCTGCCCAGACTTGCTGAATGTCAGATTTATGTTTGGATTTATTTCATTGGCGCAACCATATAAAATGGTCAATAACCATATATTTTTAGCTGTACACACTCCTCCACTGTCCACTTCCATATTTTCTCATTTTCAAGATAAAGTAGCCAACCATCATTAGACAGTGTATGCTCAAGAATTTACTGTCTCTCAGCACACTATGCTAACCCCTTGGGAGCCCATGATGTTTTGAATATTTTCTTTATTGTCAACAAATCCCATGAAAAGATAATGCATCCTACTAACAAGTATTATCTACATATCCAAAGACTGATATATCTTAGTCCTCTGGGCCATAAAGCTCCATTGTTGTGCAAAAACTGTTAAGACTAATATCCCCTTCAGACCAACACTGTGACATAAGTCAAAACTGTGTTGGGGGTCTACCTGAATTGGTCAACGTGTCAGCTGACCCTCCTTCACAATCTTCCTCTCGACCAGGGTTGGACACAGGTCGGAGGCCGCCCAATTTTTTTGGAACTGACATTGCTAAGTAGATTGTAAATTAAGTTAATGATCCTGACATTTATAACACACACATTGTAGTTTATTTTGACTCAGTCCCACGCACCACCCTACTGCTCCAACTACTCACCAAAGTGCCAAATGTGGATTAATCCGCAGCTGAAAATAGCCTGCAAAAAATGCAATATTACCTCCTTTTGAATAACATTTGTTTAAAAATACAGTGGCCAGCTGTTATAGGAAATTGCTTGGCCCTTTTTAAAAATGAAATTATGTATTTGTGAAATGTTTTAAAAGATTTACAACTTTATTAGGAACCAATTAAATTGGAGCTGAGACCCATAGGCAGGGTCGGCAAGTCAGAAAGCATGAGAAACAAACATATTATTGGTTTTGGTGTTTTCACGGGATTTGTTGACAATAAGAAAAATATAGAATAACACCAGACTTGTCTTTAAACAGCTAAGTTGGACACTTTGATTATCTGTGAAAAATGTGATGTGTTCCTTTAATATATAATGTTAAATCTGACCTTGTGTGTGTCTGTGTTCTCTCTGCAGAGACACACAGCTCAGCTGAGAGAGGAGTTTCTGAAACTACCCTGCCCTGATGGTTTAGAGCCAAACTGTGACGAGTTCTCAGAGAAGAGTGCCGCCCTCATCCTCAAAGAGCTGCCCAGTCAGGATGCAGAGAAGCCCAGCAGCAGTCAGGACAGCCACTGCAGCGAGGGCCAGCTATGAGTCCCCACCCCCTGCTCCCCTCTTATCCCCTCCTAGCATATCCGACCCTCCCCTCTCCTCCTTATGATTATTGCTCTTGAAAAGACTTAATGGCTTCAGAGCACAAGCCACCACTTTGTCAATATTTGTATGTAAAGATCTAATGGCAGACAAGCAGAGAATAAGGGGACATGGGGGAACAGAACACAATGAGACAAACTGTGAACTATGCTACACCCTTATTAAAAACAGTCAACAAAAACTTTTATTTACCTGTAAAAGAGTGTAAACATTTTGTGCTTTTTCCAATTGTGAAATAACCACTGATTGGTATGTCATTAAACTTGTTTATGTATACATAATGGAAGAGGAAAATTACAGATTATATAAGGGAAACTACCTTTAGAGAAGAATGTTTACTGAATGTTAATTTCCTTTTTTTTTTCTTTTTGACTGTTAAATTGAGAACAGTTGTAACCAAGAATAGATTGTTCATTCTTTAAGGATACTATTTAAAAAAACATTGAGAAAAAGAAAACACACGTAATAGAATCTGAGATAAAAGCCCCTCTGGTCATCCATTGCTTCATTTGATTTCTCGAGGATCATATCCACTTGAATAAAGGCTGACATGGACATTCTTAATGTTATGTTATGTTATCCCCTTTACAGGCTCCAAATTAAAAAGCACCATGCTCTGGATAAACATTTCTTGCCTCTCAGAACTTCTCCATGACTGTTCAAACAACATGACTGTAGATCATAAGACTGTGTGTCAGAGCCACATCAGAAATGTATTATGAAGGCTTGTGCATGTGTATGTGTTTTCTGTGCGTGTGCAACAGTCCCCAGTGAGATGCAAAGCTGTGATGTGCCTTTGATCTACACCATACCACCAAATACTCCAACAGAGTACTTTTAGTGATTTCTTTGCTATTTCTACAAAATTAATAATTCTGATCCATCTGACATATAAACTGCTTTAAACTTTTTTTTATTATGTTGAACTCCAGTGAACAAAACAACGCACTTTCTATTTTGCTCACTCCTTAGAACAGTCACATACTCCTTTTGCTAGGACATTAAATGGAGCTTGAAAGTATGGATTGATTGTGAGAATGCTTCTTTCTGCATCTAACAGGACATCAGCACTCTCACCTGAAAAAAGGAAACTCAGGAGGAGATGGCAACACTGAACACCTCAGGTGAAAGATTTCAGTTAGAAATCAAGTTGCAACAATGATGACTTGTCAGTTTTTAGTCAAATTGAGAGGATGCCAGTAAACACTTTGTTTTTCTTGTAAGAAAAAACATTAGTCCACATCAAGCTGTCTTTTTCAATGTATTCAACTTAATTTAAGGAATGACTCAGGTTTTTTTTTTTCTTCTGCATTTTCAGTAAGAATGTTACTTTTTTTCAGAATGCCCTTTGACAACCTCAGAAAACATGCTTGGACTTTCAATTCAGTTTTGAAAGCCCTAAAAACTTTCCTTCAAATCTGAAGCATTTCTCTGTAGTATTGAATATTAATGACTAAATAAGCATCAAAGAAAAAAAAAAACTTTAGCTTTTATCAAGGTTTTAAACACTCAAGACTAATAGCAAAATGCTAATGTTATTATGCTATCAATGGCAATGCTAGCATGTTCAACAGGTTTTTTTACGATGTTCACGATATTAGTTTGGCATGTTACCATGGTAACATTTGCTTATAAGCACAAAACAGTACAGCTGATTAGTTTTGCAGGTATTTGGTCATAAACTAAAATATTGTAAAAATTAATGTCAACCTGCTGGTGGCGCTAGATGAAAAGTTAAAAGAAGTTATAGACCTTTTTCATAGCAGACATGACTTGTTAAAGCAGGAAAAGCACAGGTGTAACTACAATGTCCTTATTTTCTAAAGAAAATATGCATTAGTACTGCATCTGCTGCTGCTGCGTCTGGTGATTGATATGTAAAAAAGGGACAATGGTACTTTCACCTAAGTAAAGGATCTGATCACATGTTCCTGCCCAATCCAATTGGTCAAGGCAGATGGCCTCCCACCTAGAGCCTGGTTCAGCTCAAGGTTTCTACCTGTGAAAAGGGAGGTTTTACTGTCCCCAAGTGCTTGGTCATAGTGGAAACTGTTGGGTCTCTGTAAATAATATAAAGAGTATAGTGTGGACCTGCTCTATATATGAAAAGCAGCCTGAGATAATAATGATTTTGCGCTGTATAAATAAAATTGACCTGACTTACTTCTTCCACTACTGATCTTAACATGGACAGGGGACACAGGTAGTGGAGCAGTTACCTCCATCAATGATGGCTGGGCTGGACTGGGCCTTTCAGGGCCAGGGACAGGTGACGGGACCAACTGAAATTAATTGCTGAATGTTTCATGACTAAGTGTACTAAAACAGTATTTCCAGTAAAAACTGTTGAAATGTGTATAAATCAATGTCTTGTATGTAGTGTGGAAAAAGTATGTAGTACGACTTTGACAAACATGTCAGTCAAGTTTTAAAAATCAGACCCCAGAGAAGTAGTCTAATCAACTGATCTGAATAAGCTTTTTGTGCCCAACTGCACTCAGAGATTCCAATGGTCATTTTAAATGATTAGTTTCTACTGAATGAGACTCAGGCTTAAATGAGATTTGGCTCAGCGCACCTCTCAAACTCCTGCTATACAGTCAAAAACCATAACTCCTATAGCCAAAGTTTTTACACAGTGAGCGCTACAAGACGTTGCTGCACACGTGCATATTTGTGTTACTGGTGTTAAAAATGTGGAAAATGCAGCCAGTTAAAAAAAAAAAAGGCCCATTTCTGTTTTTCTCTGAAAATCCAGTTCTTAATTTGTATTGCTGTCTATGGGGTAGTTGGATGGTAGTCCTGCCACTTTGACGCTCATAGTTCCAATTCTGTAAGTCACTGCGCTAGTGTCACATTGTCTGAAAGAGCCCAAATTGGCCTACATTCAGGCAAAAAATTATGTGTGAAATTTGTGGCCATGAGGACAAGTTAAACATTTTTCAGAACAGTTTAGCACCTTCTCCCACTCTGTTTTTGATGTCACCTACTGTAGCCTCTGAACATTATGTCCATTCATTTCTATGGGGAAAAATTTGATGACAAAATGATGAATATTTCAGATATTATGAGACATATCACTGAGAAAAGTAATACCTGGAATCTCCCAATCAAGCCACACGTTTTGACATTTCAATGGAGTTTCTACAACAAACAGTGCATGACTAGTTAGGTGCCAAAAAAGTGAGTGGAAGGAAATTAATAATAAACAAAAGCAAGCAATGATGAAAATTGCTGAAGTAATCTGACAATGTTTGGGGAAAAAACAGATGAAATGCAGAAGCAAAATTTAGAAGCTGAAAGTTGAAATAAATTAAAAGCTGAAAACTGAAGGAAATTTGCTGAAGCAGTGCTGAAAATAGCCGGGGGAAAAAACAGCTTAGATGCTAAATCAAAACTTGGAAGCTGAAAGCTGAATTAAACTGGAAGCTGAAAGAAACTGCTGAACCAATGTTGAAAATTACTGAAGCAATGCTTAAAATTCCTGAAAAAAGAGATGAAATGTAAAAGCAAAACATGGAAGCTGAAAGCTGAAAGAAATTGCTGAAGCAATGTTGAAAATTACTGAAGCAATGCTTAAAATTCCTGAAAAAAGAGATGAAATGTAAAAGCAAAACATGGAAGCTGAAAGCTGAAAGAAATTGCTGAAGCAATGCTGTAAATGGTTGAAAAAAACAGCTGAACTGCAGAAGCAAAATGTGGAAGCCGAAAGCTGAAATACATTTGAAGCTGAAAGATGAGGGAAGCTGTATCAGCTGATATCAACTGAAATGCATAGCTTTGAAAACTTGGATGAAATGTAAAAGTGAACTGAGAGCTGAAGTGTCTTAGCTGAAGATGTTGAGAGTAGAAACATGTTGCTGAAACAGCTGAAAGGCAACTGATATATTGCCAAAGCTGGAAGTAGAAATAAAATGCCGTAAAACTGAAGGAAGAAATTCTTGGTATTAATATCAGACAGATGAACTGCATCCTGAAACAAATGTAGGTTTGGATTCCTTCAACGTTAAAATGGAAAGAAATAGGTGTCAGTTGTCTGATTGTCTGGTTGTGTTAGTAATAAGCACAGAGACCAGAAAAGATGTGAATGACTTAATATCCATCAGCTGTGTATAGCCAGCTCCAGTTAAGGTTGCCATGGTGATGGTACAAGCTTCTTTATCCCTGAGTAAGACTCAGACTTATGTGTGATTTTACCGTTAGATCTTTTTTTTTTTGCAAATACATCCCAATCTAAGACATCCATATATGCTCCTGTTACTGTTTTGTGGGATTTAATTTAGAAAATCCAGCATACTTAAGTGTCCATTCGATGTATTAATGATGTATGAAGAGCCCTCTAGATAAGATCATGTTACAATCTGTCTGCTGTCGTTTTGATCTTATAGCAAACATCAGTATCTGGTACCTGTTCCTAACCAGAAACCTTTATTTTGAAAATCTGATTGATTTTGGCATCAGTGTGAGCTCATGTTAAATCTGGGGTTTTTATTTGGAAAGTCCAGCATACTTCAAGCCCTAAGACTTTTGGGGTTATTTTGAAGGTGAACCCACAAACTGGAGTGTGTGTATGTCCGTGCTTGCATTTGTGTATCTGGAAGTAGGCCATATGTGTATCTGCGTTCAGGGCTGGAGAAAATGAAAGGAGTGCCCAGTCCTTCAAAAGCTGATGGATGTTCCAGGGGGCTTTAGTGTGTCCAGAAACAGAACTGCTCAGCTGTGGAATTCCTACACAACAACTAAAGATGCCACATCTTTCCATCCACTGGAGTCCAGTCAAACAGTGGAGCTGCACCAGCTTTGTGCAACAACCACATTGCACTGACCACGAGAAAGTGACCGTGATACGGTCTACACTAAGAAATAGTCAATTAAGGACTTACAAAAAAGTCAAGTGACAAAACATGTTTATTTTTTTTATTAAAATAATTGCTATAGGGACCACAGGTGCTCGAAAACTCATGAAACTTTGCATATGATTCAGACGTGGGGAACATTTACAGGTTATGGTGCAAAAAAATGGCTCAATAGTGCTCCCTGCAAAATTTCAACAGCAAATCCCTCATGGTACGTTTCACCTACATGTACAAAATTCGGTAGGCACATGAAATATCCCAAGACTTACAAAAAGCCTCCTGGAGCCATATTCTAAAGCCAATAGGAAGAATGAATTTACTGTGCAATTTTGCCACAGTTTCTGCCATTTACAGGCATTGAACCTGAACCAACTCCTTCTAGAGATTGATCAGATCGACTTCAAATTTGATCAGTGGAGTCTGAAGACCTTCACAATGCTAAATCTGAGTTTTGAGTTTTCATTGAATAGTGTGTCCGTGATGGCATTGGAAATTTTGATGTTTCGCCATGAAACAGTAAGTTGTTGAAACTGAAATATACATTGTCCAATCTGCCCCAAACTTAACTCCCTGCCTGAAAATATCTACTTGCCAATATTCAGATAGAGTCATAGCACCATCTACTGGCAACAGGAAATGACATGTTTTAACTTCGATGTACTTCTCCCAGTCTGACCTCATTCAACTAAAAAAGTGGTCAGAAAATCCTCAAGACCTTGACTACGCTTTATTGTGAAAATAGTGAGTTTTCATCGAAAAGCGTTGTCCTGGTGGCGCTGCAAATTTCGATGTTTTAATATGAAAGAGAAATTTGTAAATTTGTAACTCAAACATACATTGTCAAATCTGCACCAAACTTCAGATGTTTGATAACAGTCCCTGAAGACATCTACATGCCAATATTAAGCTATAGTTGTAGCGCCACCTACTGGCAACAGGAAATTATATGTTTTACTTTGATGTGCTGCGACAGCTGAGTGCAGAAAAGCAGGGTGTCTGTTTGCCTAACTCTGATTCTGAAATTCTGATTTAATGTGGACTTTTTTAGTCTTATCGACCACTCAAAGCGCTTTACACTTCTGCCACATTCACCCATTTACACAGCGCTCTTTTCTATACATACAGCGCCTCTACACACACAAACACGCTCACACACCAATGATACATTGGGGGCAGTGAGGTTCAGTATCTAACGCATCAGCCACTTTGATATGCGGACTGGAGGAGCTGGGGATCGAACCAACGACCTTCCGGTTAGTGGAGGACCTGCTCTACCACAGCCGACCCCATTAATGTGGCTGTACTGTTGATGCTAGTCACTCACCTAATCTCTCACTTAATCTGTATACAGGATAGGCTGTGAATGACTTTTTTTTTTAGCTAGCTGCAGTTTTATTAGTTTTAATGTGATTCACTGCATGTACCCACATGTATGTAAATTTGTCATGTATCTAGTGTATGTGTGTGTGTGTCGGGGGGTCTGCTAGTTTAACCAAGAACACACTAACATTTTTTATAGTCTCTTAGACAAAAAAATGCCATTTGAGAGTTGCCCTTTGGTTAGTAAGTATAGAAATATTGTAACTGTATTTGACAATAAACCATATAACTGAGCATGCTTAGATCTTTCCATTTTGTTTAGAAAATTGCCTTTAACAGATCATTTACACCAGGTGATGCTATATTTTGTGCACTGCGCTGTAATTTTGCCTTGTTGACAACCAAGTGGGTATCAGCATTCAATGAAAGTCACACTAAAATATGTCCTTCCCTGAAACATCTTGGGAAATTTTGAATCTACTATGAGACTTTGAATTAGGAAATAAATGTTCCACTCTGAAAATACTTAAATTGAAATGAGCCGTGAGTGGCTGGTTTTCTGAAATGAATTTCTATCTAAATTATCAGTTTTGTGTCTTTCTATCCCTATAATTCTGTCCTGCTCTATCTGGCAGATAGTATACTAAATATAGTATACTTTTAGATATTTAGTAATTTTCTGGTTATTACGATTGTTCTGGTTGCAATGCTTTGCAAGCTTTCCCAATTTTCCAGATACTACAGGTTACTGATACCTGAGCATTTTTTGTTTCAGATCTGCGAGTCTTTCTACTTACAAAAGCACTCTCACTCTCTCTTCTTTCTCACAGTTGTTTTGGTTTAAATATTATATTTGAAAAATTGAATAAGTGAAACTAAATTATTTTTAAAAAAAAATGGTTTGGACACTAACATTTAAAATCTTTATTCCAAAGACTGAAAAAACAACATACAAACATACTAATTATTTTCTAGCAATTCAACTTGCTGCACTCACATTGTTTGATTCATTCAGTGTTTCGAAGTGTTTTGTTGTTATTTACACTGATACAATGAAATAAAATCTGTAGGGAAGGACTTTTTTTTTTTTTTTTTTTAAGAATTAGCATAACCTTTCTAGCGTGTCTGCCTTAAAGAACATTTTGGATCTTACACTGTAAACACTTTCTTTAGTAAGTGATTATAAATTGAGGTATATTTAAATCTGTAGGAACAGCAATCTTAACAGTTTTAATTGACCAGTTGGATTACTTAAAAAAACATTTTGAAAGCTTTATTGACATTTTGGTGGAATTGGATCTTAAATTCTAATTAAATATTGTAATTAGTATTGGAGTTAATATAATTCATCTTCATCTCTTGTGTGTCAGTCTTAAACTTCAGTTCTTACATTGACTATATTCTCCATAGATTTGACAAGGCTTTAAAAAAACATTTTTATTCTGACATAGTAAATTCAATCTGTTCCTTTTAGATATAATTAGAAACCTATTGGAACTGAAATCTACACACTTAACGGTCCTAAGAGTACTAAAACAATTTTCTATAGCTAAAGGTTTCATCAATTTTACAGTCCATATTGTGAGTGTGATTTGTAAATGAATTTCAATAGCCATTTTGAAACCAATTTTATCAAAATAGTTAAAAACGTTATTGTTATAGTTCCCTGATGTGAATTTATATATTCTAAATAGAATTAGAAATTAGTTTACCTTTGTAGTAGTGTGTCTGCCTTAACGTTTTGTTGTTGCATTGTAAATACCCTTCCTGTGGTAAGCATTAATTAAATTCAGTCATTTTTAAATTGGTAGCTTAAGTCTTTACACAGTTTTAATGGACATCCCATGTGCTTATTATTTTTTTTTTTTTAAAAACACAAAATTTAGAAAAGCTTTATTGAAATTTTGGTGGATTGAAATCCTAAATTGTAAATAGCTTTGGAATTAGCATAATTTATCTTCTTTGAAGTGTCAGTGTTTAATCTCAGTTTTTACATTGAATATAATTTCCACAGATTTGAGACATTTTGACATTTTTGACATTTTTTGTTACATAGTTAATGCAATATTTTGTATATAATTAGGAATTGAATCAATTAGAAGCCTGTAAAAACTGAAATCTACATACTCACCAGTCCTAAGAGCATTAGAGTACTAAAACAATTTATATAGAGAGAGGTTTAATCTTTCTTCTGTTCTATTTGAGAATGTGATTTGTAATTAAATCTGAATAGCCCAGAAAGAGTTTCAATTTTTTCAAAGGTCCCAATCAGATCGCGCCACGTAATTACCAGAAGTCCTGCCTTCGAAAGTCCCCGACTTTCTTTCAGGCAATGAAATCACGCCGCGTCACCACTGAAATGGAGTCACATGTCCTAACCCCTGCTATGGAAAATCTTTACGTTGTGTACGTTTAAATGTCGCAAAAGCCCTTTCTGCACTAAACTAACACATCAGTAGGATCCCAAAACTGTTTGACAGCCATCTGTATATATTTAAAAAAAGCTGTACTTTGTTAGAGGACCTCTCCAACTCCATGATGCCAATCCAACCTGATTGTGATCTGCATTATCCAGCAGGGTATAGAGAGACGACTTTCTTTCCTTTGATTCATTCTTTACACATGTTCAGATTTAATAGATAGGGGTGGACCATAAGGAAATCACTCTTTCTTTCCCATAGGCCATATCCTTGGGAAATATCCATATCCAGCCCACTGCTCGTCAAATTTTGACAAGTCCCTAACCTCCAAAAACTCTTCTCATAATGAGAAAGGATTCAAAGAGAGGCTAATTGAACCATCTTTTCATCAGTGAGGGCTTCAGCAAAAGTCCTCTAAAGTAAACAAAAAGGCCTTAAATTGGTGGAGCAGAGACAATGAATAAAAGAGAAAAAATAATGCACTTTGCAAAGCAACCATTTGTCACGGTCTTAACAAGGTTCAATGTACTAAAGCAGTATCTGTTTTTGAAAATAGAATAAAAGCCCTAAAATGATGGAGCAGACACAATGAATAAAAGAGAAATAAATAATGCACGTCATAATGCACCCATTTTTTTGCGGTTTTAACAAGGTTCAATTTACAACAGCGGTATTTGTTTTTGGTGTAAAAGAGTGAGGTATAAGATAGCCTACCATGACGATCCCTCGCAGGATTTGATAAAGAAGAGGGGAGACTGAACGCGCAAGATGAGTAGCAGTAAACTTTAACTGACTTTATTCCATCATATTTGTTCTTCTAAAAATACAACTTTTAATGGAAGTGTTCATTTTTTATATAAATTAAGCTTTGCATGGAGATCCATGCTAGTCCTCAACGGAGTGCATCTCCGTGTCCCCGTAAGTAAAACCTATTCTTTTCCCTGAATCAATTTTTATTTTATTTGTCAAAAAGATTGTGGACCCCTCTTCCACCACCTCCGATCAACATCAGAGAGAGCAGGTAGAACCTGATCCGCCCGGGATGGTGTCACGTGCCCGCTTTAACAATCTGGAAATAAGACGGTTGTTGAATTTTCTTCCACCCCAAAGCATTCCAAATTATGCTTCATTTTACTCAAATTTCATGGACATCCTACACGATCTGGCCGAGAGCGCAATCTCACAGGCCAGATGCAATGATGTGATACAGCTTGAATTGATCATGTTCCTGTCACCGTCAATGACGAAAGTGACACTGTCCTGTCAGCTTTTCAAGCCTTACTGGACCAGTTAGCACAATCAAACATGTCGGTGATGATGGATGCTACCCTAGAATTAGTCGTGCAGGTTTCCGGAATCCTAAAAACTAAAGACAGCGAAATCTTAATCAAAAAATCCCGCCAGATCTGCTTTGCCATCAGTTTAGCTCATCTAATTGACCCTGAATTCACTGAAAACCAGGCGAGGAAAACTAGGGAGAGAGTTTCAACAACTCGCCAGTTTGAATGATTAGACGGCCGTAACCTTTAGCAACGTAAACAAATTTGGAAAATTCTGAAACATAAAATTGTGTTTTTTTTAAAGAAGCACATATAACCAACCCCTTGCTCAATTTGGGACTGACGTCCCCAACCCTAAAACGCTCTTTTTCCTGTTTTTATTCAGAAACCACTACTACGCTATAAAATATCTCAAAGCCTTTATAGAGAACAGACATGTTTGCAAATATTGTTACAGAGGCTACGACGATCCCTATGTACACAGATGTAAAGGCCTGTACCCGTGGAGAGTTCAATTCTGTCGTTTGCCGAGATTATAACAGGATGTGCTGCTCCCCCTCCTGTCTGTTCCGGCACAAAGAGCCTAAGGAAAGACTATCAGATAAACATATGTCAGCGCTTGCAATTTGTGGAAAAAAAATGCCTGAAATGCAAAAAAATGTACTACTTCGCTATGACTAAAAGTCACAAACAGCACGAGTGTGCGTCACCAAAATGTAAAATCTGCAGGGAGAAGCAACCTCCCGGCTCTGAGGTAACCCTGAGCAGTCATTGGTGCTGCATTTGACCTCTTCCCACAGACAAGGAGCACACTGAGAAACTGATTTTCTACAACTTTGAAATATTTGTCGGTCACGCCAGTGTGCATCTCCTTTCTGGTGTGAAAGGTTTAGAGTGGGCGGCTTACAGTTTTGATTGCATCAAACAGTTTCTCCTGTATTTCAGGAGACTTGAAGAGCTATATTTATAGCGCACAGTTCTAAAGGACTTGACAGCTACTTGATCCTCAACAGAAAACCCTCTCTCATCATGCAAGGAAGCAAAATCCTCTGTTTTGAAGACCCTGATTACTGGTTAAAATACATAGACTCCCTGTCTTTCCTTGCCATGTGTCTTACCGCTATGCCTAAAGCGATAGGTTTCAGAGATGAAACCAAGGGCTATTTCCCTCATAGATTCAGCTCATAGTAGCATTTCAACTACATACCTTACCCCCCGCCCCGCGATTATGGTGTAGAACACATGATGTCGCGAGAGCAGGAAGAGTTTTATAGCTGGTACAGTGTAGTGAGCCAGGGCACCTTTAACTTTGAGAGGGAAGCTCTACATTACTATATAAACAACGTTAATATTCTCTCTTCAGGTTGTATCAAAGTAAGAAACGAGTTTTTTCACGAAACAGGCATAAACCCTTTAAGCTGCATAACTATCGTCTCAGCCTGCATGAAAGGTGTTTGTCACCAATTTCCTGCCTCTAAAACACTAGCGATACCTTCTCCTGACAACTACAGGCGCCAATGCAAAACATATTCAAACACCTCCACCCAGTGGTTAGCATGTGTAGCTGACACCAAAAACCTCTTTATCCAGCATGCTTTAAACGTGGGGAAAAACAGATCTGTAACTACTATGTAGACGGTAACATTCAGATTGAGGGTGTAAAGTACACTTGGGATTTTCTGGGATGCTTTTATCAAGGCTGTCCCTCTTGTTTTCAACCTCACGACACTTGCCCTTTGACGGGCGCTCCCTTTGAGGGGCTGCATGCAGCTAGCGAGGAGAAAATACAGACGTTAAGGTCTGTTTACGGCATCTGCACAGTCATCATGAAAGAACACGAGTGGACGGAGATGACGAAATCACATCTGGGGGTGAAAGAGTTCCTCAAGTGTTTCAATGGTCCTCAACCTCTTTCCAGGCTCTTTTCGGAGGTAGGACGAGCGCCTTCAAGTTGAGGTACACGGCGGGTCAGAAACAAACGTGTATTATTCATAGACGTCACTTCTCTATATTGGTACATCAACTGCAGCTTTCCTTATCCTCTAGGTCACCCTACCATCATGTACAAAGACTTTGACGAACCTCAAACCTACTTTGGCCTTATCAGGGCCATCGTGTACCTGCCTTGCGGGCACTTTTTCCCGGTTTTACCCTACAAAATGTCTTTAGGTAAATTAGTGTTCACCCTCTGCCGCACCTGCACCAAAATCAATAATCAGGGGGGTCCTTGCAGACACAATGACGAAGCCAGAGCGTTGACGGTTGGGTCATCGCCAAATTTAACAAGGCTCTCGAGGTGGGCTACAGAGTTGCCAAGATCACAGAGGTGTGGCAGTTTGACGGACGGGGCGATTCCATTTTTGTCAAATACATACACATCTTTCTGAAAGGTAAGCACGGAAGCCTCAGGGTATCCACCAGAGGCATTGCATTGGGAAAGCAGGGAAAACTACATCAGGGACTATCAGCTCAATCAGGGCATTCTGTTCGACGCCGGCAAAATCAAGGCGAACCCTGCTAAAAGACAAGTGTCTAAACTGTGTCTCAACAACTTTTGGGGAAAGTTTGGGCAGAGAAGAAAAAACAGTACATAACCGAACGTTACAGAAGCAATGTCAACTTAAGGCAGAAACAAAAACAGTACATCACCAAATGATACACAGACATTGCTGAACTCAAGCAGCGGCAGAAAATGAGCCTGAAAATGAACATAATATTGACATGTCGTCCTGTGATGGTGAACAACCAAGGGAGCAGACAGATGACACAGAACAGGAAGGTAACATACCTAATGGTGGTTTTGCTCTAGAATCATGCCTTCAGCCATGTAATGTTGCAGAGGCGTAATTATCTTTTAGTGATGGTATGAACTCTGTTGCCCTGCTGAAAGAAACAGTCCACTTTGATTTTTCAGAACACCTAAACCTGAGGCAATGGCTTTCAATCTTCAGTTCCCTACAGGTCAGAACACACTGGATGAAAAGATATACATTAAATTGACACCCAGCAGTTATTTCAAAGCAAGACCTTTCTGTATTGATGATCTTCTTGCCAAAGACACAAACAACTTGTTCTTTGCGCAGTTTTTGACAATGCACTTGGCTACTTCCAGCATGAAAATACAGTTAAGGAAAGGAAAGCCTCTGACCGGAGATGGATGTAAAATAACCTCAGGCATGTTGCAAGATAATCAACAGGTTGAGAAACTGGAGCGAAATAAAGATACAATCAGATTCATGCTGCTATTGAGAGGAACAGCCTATTGGGAGAAAACAAATCTTTTTGCCATGATCATACAGTTGGGAACCCCTACATTCTTTTGTACATTTTCAGCAGCTGAAATGCATTGGCCTGATGTGATTGACACAATAAAAAGGCACCAAGGTGAAGATGTCAATTAGGAGGGCTTGAATGGTCAGCAAAGTGTAACATACTTCGAAGAAATCCTTTGACAGCAATGTGCATGTTTGATGAGCGTGATTCAGAGATTTGCTCTGTGTGAAATTTTGTGTCCAGATACGTCACAGCTCACCTGCTTGACCCACATACACAATCTGAACTTTACAGGAAAGTGAAAGAAGTTTAAATGCACAGCAAAAACCACACAGATATGTTTCGGAAGTCCCAGCTCTCCATCCTCCAGAAAGACCATGATTACTAGACCTGTAGAAAGTGATGATGAGGATGATTCACTGGAACTGGAAACATCAAGATCAAGCTCAAACCCCTGAAGCTGCCTAATGAACCTGAAAGTAACTCCCTGAGTTTAGAGCAGCTCCTGGCTCAGTGTAACTTAATACACAGAGAATATGAAAGTTACCTGTGTAAGATAAACAACTCCAGTGTAGTGATACTGAAATGTGACCCAGAAGATTGCTGGGTAAATGGATATAATCTGCATCTGCTTGAAGCCTACAATTTCAATATTGGTGTAACCTATATTCTCAATGCATATTTTTGCGTCATGCATCTCATCAGCTACATAACAAAACAAAAATCTAAACTATCTAGTTACTTCAAAACAGTTGTTCAGAACTCTAACATGGATAATGTTAATGAATACGATGAAATGAGAGATATCATGCAGGCATATCCTAAAGAGAGAGACAGATCAATGCTCAGGAATATGAGACGCGTGCATGTGGCATTAACATGAAGAAGGGTTCATGCTGTGTTGTAGTTATACCAACAGATGACAACCCTGTGTAAATGTTTGAGGCATTGTGTTAAACTCACTTCACTTGGGGCTGAAACTCTATCCCAACCTGACGAAGGGAGCAATCCACTGTTTTCCAGCAGAGAACCATGACACAAACTTTGAGGTACTGACCTTCATCTCAGCTGCTTCACTCTCTGCTGCAAACTGCCCTAAAGTATGCTAAAGGTCATGGTCTTATGACGTGAACAGAACCATATCGTCTACAAATAGTAGAAACACAATTCTGAGGCCCCCCAGAGTGGACATTCTCCTCTCCCTGGATGCACCTTGAAATCCTGTACGTCTCACAGGATTGGTGACAAGGGACAAAACTGGCGGATCCTCCTTTCTAGCACCCTGGCATAAGCTTTCCCCGGGAGGCTGAGCAGTGTGATACCCCGATACTTTGAGGATACCCTCCGGTCCCCCTTTTTAAAAATGGGAACCACTGCCCTGGTCTGCCAGTCCACAGGCACTGTCCCCGACCTCCATGCAACATTGAAGACGTGTCAGCCAAGACAGCCCAACAATGTCCTGAGTGTTTAGCATCTAAGGGTGAATCTCATCCACTCCAGGCGCCTTGCCACTGTTGAGCCTTCTCATCTGCCTTCTCCTCAGAAGACGTACTGGTCGGGTTCCCCTGTCCGAGTAAGCAATTCTCCCCTGCTGAAAATAGCCAGGGCCAAACCCTGCCTTCCCTTTCTGAAACACCAGAGGGTTTGCCAGAACTTCCCAGAGGTCAACCAAAAGTCCTTATCCATGGCCTCCCAGAACTCCTCCCACATCCGTTCTGTGCATCCATGACCTCCGCAGCTGCAGCCCTACCTCCCAATCACCCCCCGCAGGTTTTACCATTGTTGCCTACATGAGTATTGAAGTAGCCCAGAAGAACTATAGAGTTCCCAGGTGATGCCCTTTCCAAGACCCCACCCATAGACTCCAAGAAGGCTGGATACTCCAAATTGTCCTTAGATCAGAGCCTTTCTTTTAGCGACTTTCAGTCGCTCTGAGGCGACTCTCTTGTACTCTGGGGAGTACTCCAACACACAGCCTCTCAGCCACGGGCTTGTGAGTATCCTCACACCCACCTGGAGCCTCTCACCCTGGGCAACTCCAGAAATTCCAGCCCCTCTCCAGGACTTTTGCAGAGTCAATGCTGTGCATGGACATGAGCCCAATTATATATATAGTTGGTAATGTTCCACCTCTCGAACCAGCCACCTCCCACATATATAACAATTATATATACATCAACTTTAGTCTCACAGAAGCACATTTTTTAACCTGGCATGGCTTATGTAGCAGTAGAGTGACCTATCTCAGTTGACTGTACCTACTGGACATAGAAGAAAGTAAAATATATGCCCACCCAGAAATCACTGCAGCCCTAACCACCATTACTAGTCAGCTTGGACGACGTGATGCCTCTTCTTCATATTAAACAAACATTAAGTAGGCCCACCGCTTCGACCATTGTTCACCACAATACAAAAGGGTTGCCATCTCGTGTAAACGACATAAAGAGCCATCATGACGTGTATCTAGCAGATGTGTTGTGCCTCACAAAAAACTCTCCTACAAGGCTCCTTTGCTGCTGAGAGTCTCCACTTACAAGGCTACAACATGTTCAAATGCAACAGATACCTGTCCTACAAATATTTTCCACAAATGGCCAACAGACGTGGTGGTGGAGTTGCTGTTGATCTGAAAGCTGACATTCAAGTTCGTGAAAAACAGTACATACATAGTGTAACTGATCTTGACTTTCTGGCTTTAAAGGCTGAAGCTCCAGTAAGTGCACTGATTGCAGCTGTATACAGACCTCCAGAATACTGTATGAGATCATACAACTAAAGAAATGTAAGAAATAAAGTTTCCCACTATTTTTCTTTTTAAGGCCTTGGCACTTCTATGTCCTCTGTGTATAGTGACACTGTCTTTGTATCACAAATTGACCAGATAATTGGTAGCAGCAGTTCTACAGCCACTGGAAATGTCAAAGGTCATTACATCTTCTGCTTATTTTTGATTTCATCGTTTCCTCTCACCCCCTGCCTCCTACTCAAGAGATAAAGGAAAAGGATATACTGGGAAAACAGGTCAGTTAGTTCAGCTGCATGTGGCAATATTGTAAACCATTGGAATTGTAATATCCTTGTTCATTAGTGTCCTACAAAGGACACTGTGTATATAAATTTCTAATGTCAGTAGCTATGTTTTAAGAAATTTGATACTATCTCTATGATTAGAGTCTCTTAAGGCATGAAATATGTTAAGTGGTGAATCCTGGGCAATGTTGTTGTGCACAGTATTATTTGTGAAATGTGCTTACCATAAAAAACAATTGCGAGAATGGCTGAAAGAACAATGTCTAACACAATTTCAGTTACCTAACCATGCACATTTTGCATGCACAGCAGATAACTAGTGCTGCTGATGGTGAAATGTATTGTTCAGCCCTACATTATATAACTATTATAGAAAGCACTGTGGATTTTGTTTGTTATTTATTTTAATGCAAGCTGAGATTTTTTTAAAAAGGTAACTCATTCAGAATCAAAGTCTATATTTGAATATAGGAATTTACCATTAGCGTGATGGGATATGGGATCAACCATGGAAGTTCACTTTAAAAACACTATCTGAAAAATATTTTTTTTAAGTATTAAGAGTTGACTCAGAGAGTTTTGAAAAATCTCTCGTCTTTGTTAGTGCAATTGCTGCCAGAGTGCAGCCCAAAAGGCCTTTAAATTCCTTTCTGGTTGGCCTAACCACCCCCATGGTGTGATCTTAGGGCATGATTTAACCCTAACGCTGTATGTAAAGGAGCAGCACTCCATTTCCAATTTTCAGTTCATTTCAACTACTTCCAGGAGGAAGTAGAAAAATTGCATTTCCTGAAGAAAATATATGTCAATAATGAATTCTAAAAAAAATTGCTATACTAGAGCTGAAAATGCCTGAAAAAACAGCTGAAATGCAGAATCAGAACTTGAAACGTGAAAGCTGAAAGAAATTGCTGAAGCAATGCTGTAAATGGTTGAAAAAAACAGCTGAACTGCAGAAGCAAAATGTGGAAGCCGAAAGCTGAAATACATTTGAAGCTGAAAGATGAGGGAAGCTGTATCAGCTGATATCAACTGAAATGCATAGCTTTGAAAACTTGGATGAAATGTAAAAGTGAACTGAGAGCTGAAGTGTATTAGCTGAAGATGTTGAGAGTAGAAACATGTTGCTGAAACAGCTGAAAGGCAACTGATATATTGCCAAAGCTGGAAGTAGAAATAAAATGCCTTAAAACTGAAGGAAGAAATTCTTGGTATTAATATCAGACAGATGAACTGCATCCTGAAACAAATGTAGGTTTGGATTCCTTCAACGTTAAAATGGAAAGAAATAGGTGTCAGTTGTCTGATTGTCTGGTTGTGTTAGTAATAAGCACAGAGACCAGAAAAGATGTGAATGACTTAATATCCATCAGCTGTGTATAGCCAGCTCCAGTTAAGGTTGCCATGGTGATGGTACAAGCTTCTTTATCCCTGAGTAAGACTCAGACTTATGTGTGATTTTACCGTTAGATCTTTTTTTTTTTGCAAATACATCCCAATCTAAGACATCCATATATGCTCCTGTTACTGTTTTGTGGGATTTAATTTAGAAAATCCACCATACTTAAGTGTCCATTAGATGTATTAATGATGTATGAAGAGCCCTCTAGATAAGATCATGTTACAATCTGTCTGCTGTCGTTTTGATCTTATAGCAAACATCAGTATCTGGTACCTGTTCCTAACCAGAAACCTTTATTTTGAAAATCTGATTGATTTTGGCATCAGTGTGAGCTCATGTTAAATCTGGGGGTTTTATTTGGAAAAAATTGCTATAGTAGAGCTGAAAATGCCTGAAAAAACAGCTGAAATGCAGAATCAGAACTTGAAACGTGAAAGCTGAAAGAAATTGCTGAAGCAATTCTGAAAATGGTTGAAAAAACAGCTGAAATGCAGAAGTAAAATTTGGAAAATGAAAGCTGAAATAAATTGGAAGATGAAAGCTGAAGGAAATTAATGAAGCAATGCTGAAAATGGCTGAAAAAACAGTTGAAATCAACTGAAATGCATTGCTTTGAAAACTTGGAAGAGAGCTTTAGTGCTAAGCTGAAGACACTGAGAGCTGAAACATGTTGCTGAAACAGTTGAAAGGCAAATTATTTACTGTCAAAGGTGGAAGTAGAAATGAAATGCCTTAAAACTGTGTAAGAAGAAATTCTCTGTATTACTATCAGAAAAATGAACTGCATCCTAAAACAGCTGAAGGTTTGACTTGTGTAACAGTTAAAATGGAACGAAAGATGTCTCAGTTGTGTGGATGTGTGTGTGTGCGTGCGTGTGTGCTTATGTGTCTTGTCGTGTGTGTTTTTGTGTGTGGAGGTAGAAACAGCTTAATCTTATCTTTAGGCAGAACTAGTGAGAACAGCGAGCCCCACTGAGGTACCACTCAAACAAGACATCTCAACTCCGACGCCGAAATTTCTTCACAGTCAGTGTCAGGAGACTTTGTCGAAGACATGCATGTTGGATTTGTGTAGATAATGGTAAAAAATGAAGGAGATATTGGAGTGTTAAAAGTGTCCACATTTGTGTTTTTGCTCAAGAGTAGGACAGGCCAGTCAACACTGGAGTCTATGGAGCAATTGAGGCCTCCCCTTGTTGTTCAAAGACAATTCAAAAATCATAAGTTCGATTACTTAAGTAGTCACAATGTATGAAAGAGCACAAATGTGTCTACAATTTGATGTATAAAATGTGTGTGAGAAGTGAAAGATGTGGGAGCTACACGAGCTGAAGTACAAAAAGTTTAGAAAAGCAGAACAGCTGATGTTTAGAGTGGGTGACATCACTGTAGTCACAATCGGTTCATAACAGTTTTCACACTACTGGATTTGGACTCCCTGACAGGTCCACATATTTAGCCTGCTAGATATCTTTTAGGCATCTGTGATGCATTGGCTAGTCTCTAAGATTGCATGGGTGAATGTGGCAGTAGTGTAAAGCGCTTTTGAGTGGTCCATAAGACTCAAAAAGCGCTATATGAGTGCAGTCCATTTACAATTTACCATATGACTACTAAGAAATAAAGTTATCCATTTAGACAATCATTAAGTATAGGAAGACAAAAATAATGAATAATGGTTAGATGCATTTTGCGTTTTGCATTTTTAGACTCATTTGGTTTTACAACTAATTTGTGTAGTATGCTGCTATAAACATCTCAATATGTTGAGAAGCATCAGTATATCTTGTAAAATCTGTGTATCATATGTTCTTTTCATTCAATTAAGAATCCAAAATCACTTCAAAACTTGCCAGAGTATCCTCCAGTTTTTAATAATTCTTCAGTGTCAAAGTAATCCGTCCAATCTATTAATATGTAAACCCATAGTTTCAGTACATCAGATGTTACACAGCAAAAAGGAACTGTTAATGGTTAATTCCGTGAACTTAATTTTCCAGAATGTAAACAAATATACTACGGAGCTCATGTTGCTTCCTACAGCCTAATTCACACACAGTGGAGACTTTTAGGATGACATTTTTTGCAAAATACTACTATTGATGTTTAATCTCATATTCATTATCAGGAGCACCATTGCCCCAGTGTATTTGCTGCACGCTTATCAAATTGGTCACATTAAAAACAAACAAGCAATTATTTGTTTTTTGTGTCATTTTCTTATTTTGGATTCTCAATTGAATATGAAAAGAACAAATGATACACGGATTCTAGTAGCTCTTGTAAACCATGGAAACAAAATAGGTCAAAAGTATGTGTGAAAGTATTTTGTATCAATACGTTGAAATGTATGAATGTGTAAAAACATTTTGATAAAACAATTTCAACTGTTTGAATGTGCAAACTAATATTTGGACAAAAAGATTTAATTTTTGAATCTGTAAGGAGATTTGTAGCTTTGCATGACATTTGGTGTACGAATGGAAAAGATTTGTACAAATAATTTCCAATGTGTGAGTGGACAAAGAAGATTTGCACAAACGTTTGCTGTTACACATCAAGTTTGCAGTTACAAATCTACACTCCTGGTTGAAATGATTGGCACTGATGAATTTTAAGTACAGAATTTAGAATATTTTCAGAAATAAATGCAAATTAACCAATTTTCTATAAGCAAAATATTTAATAAAATGATCAAAGTTACTGAACAACAAAAAATGGTTTCATATAGTGAAATAAAAAATACAGACATAAAACGTAATTTCGACACAATTATTTGCAACCCTGTGATGAATTTTAATTAGTTCCTCAAACAAAATAAAAAACAATTGCTTAATTTTCAGTTTCCACATGATCTCAATTAACCAATGAATGATAGTTTTACTGGATTACTGCATTAAAAGGGGCTTACTGTTTCCAGTTTATTTTTCACAATGGCAAAGACAAGAGAGCTGTGTAAGACCATCAGAAATGCTATTATCAAAAAACATAACAATTCCAAAGGCTAAAAGGCAATCGCCAAAGATCTCGAAATCCCTGTTTCAACAGGTTGTAAATAAATCAGTAAGTTTCACAGTCAAAACTATTAAGACGATTCCAGGACACGGTGCTAAGAAGAAAGTCAATGAGAGAAGTCTGCAAAGGTTGGTACAGATTGTGGAAAAAACACCATGCAAGGTATCTAAACAGCTTCAGGCTGATCTGGAGCATCTGGAGTTGTGGTTTCAGCCTGTACCATACGCAGCACACTGAACCAAGTAGGGCTCTATGGGTTTAGGCCAATGACACCACTATTGAAAGAAAGGCACTAAAAGGCAAGTCTAATGTTTGTAAAAACTTTCATAGATAAACCACAGTCTTTCTGGGATAATGTTTCATGGACAGATGAAACCACATGAGAGCTCTTTGGGAGCGCAGAGCTTCAGTTTCTTGATAGGTGACAAAAGCCCATAAGGAAAAGAACACCCGTACCTACAGTAAAACATGGGGGAGGTTCTATCATGCTGTGGGGCTGCTTTGCTACTTCTGGTACTGGAGGCACTGAATGTATCAAAGGAATGCTGAAATCAGAAGATTACAAAGACCTTTTAGAGTGAAAATGTGTACCCAGACTCCTGACCTAAATCCCACTGAAAACCTTTAAAGAGAGCTGAAATCTGCCATTGAAAAAAGGACTCCTGAAAACTTAAAAGAGCTTTAATGAATATAAATGGAAGAGTGGGAGAAACTACCAGCAGACAGGTGCAAGAAGCTTCTAGATGACTACAAGAAACATTTAGAGGCTTCCATTGTTGCCATTAGTGGAGGGTGCCAACAATTGTGTCTGGGGTACTTTTTGTGCTTGTCTTATTTTACTGTTATTAGTTTTTTCAAATTTTATTTTGTTCAGTAACCTTGGACATTTTATTGAAATATTTTGCATTTATTTATGAAAATATTATAAATTCTGTACTTAAAATTCAGGGGTGCCAATCATTTCAACCATTACAGTAATTGTATGTGGGTGAAAAACGTTCACACAAAACTCAATTGTATGTGTGAATCCCAAGTTTACTGCTACCAATTAAATCTGCAAGTACAAGTCAAACCTATGGATACAATTACTTTTGTTCCACATTTGACACTTCCTCCTGAATAGTCAGTGGGATGCAAAGATTAACATATCTTTTCGCTATCCAATCAAGGAGCCAGGGGGGCAATCGTTCTTTGCTGTGAGTCTGTCACTGTAATTAAACTTTACCTACTGCGTTACTGCTTGTTATTGCTATGTCATGGTGCAGCATCTATCTGGAGATGAAAAATATATAGGGTATGTGAATAATAATAAGTTAATCTCTTTGTGGTTTGATGGTAAAATTGCCAGTATTCTCTGCTAACATAACCACTGTGTTAGCTAGTTAATTTAGCAAACAGGAGCTACATTGATTTTGCTCAGACTGATGGGAGTAGAAATTAGGTAATGTGGGTCCATTTTGAGATAATGATATTTGCTTAACGTTAATCTTCCTTTTCGTTAGCCATGATTCTTCTTTCGTGCCTTGTATTCCACTCTAACTTGTGTTGAATTAACTGGTGATATTCACGTGCATGGGGCTGACATTAAGATGCTGATGAAGATGTAGGTGACTGTGCCGATACCCGGTCAAAACACTGCAAAGTCAATAAAATTGTTCAGAAAATGTTCCTTTTGTCAGTTTGCAATTGTCTCATATTATTACTCAGATGTCAAGTCAATTTGAGAACTGTTCAGCCTAAAAGTAAAGAATACAGTTCAATGTATATTATTAACACTCAGCTTGAATGCAGTGTGGACATAGCGCTAAACTGTGGAAAAAGTGTGATACACCCAGATTAATTTGTGATACATCTGTTTATGACATCGATCGTATTTCATATTAAAGGCTGGAGACATACACAGTATCGGTATACATCTATACACTGTACCTCTGTCATCACAATATTTTACACAGTTAAGCAAACTCTAATGAACTTTATTTATATAGCACTTCTATTAAAAAGTTACAATGTGCTTTACAGAAAAGAGATTTAAACAGCAAATAAATGCAATAATACACAAATAAAAACAAAGAGGTTAAATACACTTAAAAAAGATAAAAATGGAAACAGTAACAGATGGATTATTGATACACACAGGTGAGGGGAGTTACAATCAGGCCTCGGGGGAGACTATTTATGCATAGCATGTTTTTAAAGAACGCTATTTTACTGATGATTATTGCTGTATTTTTTTTAATAACATAGTTTTGGGTGAGTCTACTTAGTGTCATAAAATTACACCCTTTAAATAAACTCTTAATTGTATACTTATTTTTTATTTACTTTGTCAAACATCTGCAGAGACTTGAAAAAACCTGATGAAGTTTTGGACAGGTTAGGAGGTGCCCGCAGGCAGTCTCAAGGCGGATGTCTTGCAGCAGAATCTTCCACGATCCAAAACTTGCTTCCAGTGTCTCCGACTGCCTGGCAACTCCTCCACATACCAGGGGTTTGAAGATGCACTTAAAATTTCCATCAGAATCAATGAAATTTGGACTTATTTCATTCAGATAGACAGAACCATGGACGGGAGTGATTGATTTTTGTATCAAGACAAGAATTACTTAAAACCGACATGTCAAAAAGACTGTGAGCAATGGAAATCATCATTTCTGTGTAGATGAATAGTAATTTCTTTCCAACTTATTCAAAGTAACCTTGTATTGCTCAGTGAAAGAGGGAGAGGGTAGCTATAGGTTGCACCTTTTTATACATTTTTTTCAGTTGTATCATTCTATCCGTGGCAGCACACCACAGGTGAAAGCAATATTCTGCTAATTTGTTTGTAGAAAACAGGGAAACTCAAGGTATTGAATGAACCTGTACACAGATTAACCAGAATAGCCAAAATATGGCCAGTGAACAAGTTATTGTTATATTTATGTCATCTTTTACTGTTACTTATTGTCATATGTCCAGGTTAACATAATACGTTAAATGCTTGACATTTGAGAGATGTGGGCACAAATGGTGCCTTAAGTGGTACTAAATACCATTTTCTCTTTCCATGCAATGTATAGAAAACAGTTTATATTATCTGCTGGTATTCCAGCATCTGCAAGTACAGATTGTGGCCATGTGAATCTCAAAGTCATAAGACCAAAGACCAAATCTGTTCGTCAGAGTGGAGACTCAAACTCCGGAACCAGAACTATCTCCATATTGTTCATTCTACCTGTGTGGTACTATGTCAAGCCTCCTAGTGTCTTTGCTCTGGTTTTCGCTTCCTTGCTTCCTTTTTCATTTTGACTACCACATTTCTCCTGTGCTCCTGGATCATACCCCTCCTGTCTGCCTGCCTGCCTGCTGCTCATCTCCAGGCCAGCCTTCTCTCATCAACAGATTCTCCCCTCTGCCACTCATTGCCTGCCTTTCTCTCATCCATCTCTCCTGCCCTGCTTTCCCATCAACGGATTCACCGCCCTACCAATCATCGCCTTCCTGCCTCTCATTCATCTCCCAGCCTTCACTTTTACCTGCTCTGCCACAATTCCCTTTACAATAAATCCAGTTCAACTTGCTCACCTGAGTCTGTTCTGCTTCTTGGTCCACTAAACAGATGATGGTTATAACAGTTTCATCTGTCTGACTGCACAAAATCTGCTGAACAGAATGATGAGGTTGGCTGTGAGAATACTAAAGACATAAATCAATGGACACAATCTACTGAAAATTCTGAAAACCAGAGAGTTCCATCAGATGTGTTCTATGTCTGTGCATCTCATAGTCAAGCTTCAACTGTTACGTCCTTAAGAGGGGAAATATCAATAAAAATGCTCGGACACAATATATTATGTTCAAAATTATTTAGATGCAGGTGCATAAGTTCTTCCAATATAAAACATTCCAACAATTATATATATTTTCTTTCCGTTTCAAGGTCAACTTTTCAAGCAATTTTTATTCTTTTCTTCCACTTTTCTCTTACAGGTAAGGAAACAGCTATATTGTCGTTTCTCACTTAATTTTTAAACAGGTAAATCAAATGTGACAAGTAAGTATTTATGAAAATCGTCTATTAATCAGTAAACATAAATGTAAATTATCCAAATTAAATGTGTTGGAAATTTAAAAAAAAATTGGCTATTTGCTGTTTGTCTTTTATATTTGTTATATTTCTTGTTCCTTATGAATAATTACTTCAGAAATGAACACACACGCATTAATAATTAATTACACTAATCAAATCAACCTATCATACAAACAGTTATGTGGACATGTCCCAAAATTGCCAGTGTACACGTAACTCACTAACTTTTCTTGCATTCCTTCATGAGATTGAGAATTCCACTACAGCAGATGTTGACTTTATTTTAGATAAGGGTGATGTCATGAATAAAGACGTCAGAAAAAGATTCCCTGATAACGTTCATTTAGCTACTGATGAGCTTTCTGATGTGGTTCCTGCACAGTCATGTATATATTGTGGACATGATGCAAACTTCCAGGTATTGGCACACTAAGAGAACCTTTACCTGGGGCTGTGGATAGCTTTCTTGTCCTAGAGGCAGGACTGAGCTGTCTGTGAACAGATGTCAAGTAGGCTTTGCTGATAATGGCTAGACAGTGTATTTTTGTGTTCAGAAAGAGGTCAGGCAGATAAGGGTTTTTTGATCCATACTCCAGAACAGCCAAGGGTTTGCATCTACCACTGGAATTACGTTCTGGAGGTACTGCCATAATGCAGACATTTACACACTTGGCTGATATGATTGACAGACTTGTGAAGTGTTTCAAGATGTGAGACATACAATCCTCATGCACTGTATGTATGAGTTGATGTCTGTGGAGTTTTAAAATTAATACAAACATTACTGTCACTGATGTTTTTGAAAACATTTTGGAAAAATTTTGCACTCACACTGATACAGTTTTTGCTGTGACACCACAGGATGTTCACATGCCCACTCAAACTGAACCACAGCCAAAAAGCCTATTAAACTTGTCTGCTATCCAGTCACACAACTTTTCACACATTAATTCAAAGTCTACGTGCCAAAAGATGGATACTGATGTCGGTATGCCTGTGATAATGGCTCCTGCAAAATCTCCTGTAGGCCTTTGGTAGAAATTTTCAGAGGAGAGCCTTGCTTTCAGGAATGACAAAAGTTTCACAAAGAAGTGAGAATCAAAAAAGGAGAGAGATGGAGAAGTATGCCTCAGATTTAAAATATAAAGAAAAGAAGAGGTTGTATGCACACTCTTTTTACCATAACTGTGTGGAGCAGAAACAAAAGAAAAATAGAAATATGAATGCACATTATGAAAACAGTGCCAAAGTGAAACAAAGACAAAAGGAGTATATACCAATACAGTGTTGACTCCAGGCAGAGACGAAAACAGTACATGACTAGCTGTTACCAAGACAGTGGACAGATGATCACAATCACAGAGTAATGCATCAGAGGGATGATGTTGCACTTGCAGAGATGTTGAACGGGATCTGTATGAAAGAAAAATCTGATGACACGTCTGAAACAGAGAGAAGTTTGCTGTCACAAGCTGTCACTGAACAATCACTTTGTCCTGCTGATGTCCTGCACATTCTGGCAACAAATAAACAATGGAGAGCCACTCTGCATCTTAATTAAACTAGATTCTCACGTCATTAAAATTGATGCTGATGACTATAAAAAGGACACAGCAACTGGCAGAATTACAAAGCAAGCTAAACCCTTTGAAGGAAGCAGAAAAGACTTACCAGACAAACTCAGTTTCCAAAGGAGCTCAGATGATGCTCACCAGAAATGTAGATGCTCCATGGGGATCGGGTTATTTTGTACACTGACGAGGGTAGTATCATCTGACAAAATAGTTCATCACATGTTACTATGCTGGGGGTGAAGATGGATAATGAAAAAGGCTGGAAGGGATTATTGTCATAAAGCATCAGTTGGGCATTAAAATCTACTGTACATAGAAAGAGCAGAGGAGAATTTTAAACAGAGAGGAGTGGTATGTAGACAAAATCTCATCAAGCTGGCCTTTGCATGTACAATTCACAAGGTCCAAGGTATGACCCCAACATGTGCTGTTGTCACCCTGAAACACATTTTCGGCTTATGTAGCTCTTAGCAGTGTGACTTCTCCCAGTGGACTGTACTTACTGGATATTGATTAGAGGAAATAAACATAACATAGAAGGACTGCCATCTAATGTAAACAACATCAAGCTACCATGAACTGTGTCTTGCAGATATTTTGTGCCTCACAGAAAATCACTTGCTCTTTTCAATTCAATTTCAATTCAATTTTATTTATATAGCACCAAATCATAACAGAGGTTATCTCAGGGCACTTTTCATGTAGAGCAGGTCTAGACCATAGTCTTTATAGTTATATTTACAGAGACCCAACATTCCCACATGAGCAAGCACTTGGCGACAGCGGCAAAAACTCCCTTTCAACAAGTAGAAACCTTGAACACAACCCGGCTCATGGTGGGCGGCCGTCTGCCCCGACCAGCTGGGTTGAGAGAGAGAGAGAGAGAGAGAGAGAGAGACAGAGTGAGGGAGAAAAGAGACGGGGGGACGACATAGCACAGTAGATGTATAACATAAAGATGTGTGTGTGGGGAAGGTATCTGCCTCCTGGACCAAAACTGGGAGAGGGTTCCACAGTAGAGCAGACAGATAACTGAAGGCTCTGCCTCCTATTCTACTTTTGGAGACTCTAGGAACCACAAGTAAGCCTGAGCTCTGGGAGCGCAGTGTTCTACTGGGGTAATAGGATACTGTGAGCTCTTTCAGATATGATGGTGCCTGACCATTAAGGGCTTTGTAGGTGAGGAGGAGGATTTTAAATTCTATTCTGAATTTTACAGGGAGCCAATGCAGAGAAGCTAACACAGGAAAAATGTGATCTCTTTTCCTAGTTCTTGTCAGTACTCGCGCTGCAGCTTTCTTGTTCCACTGGAGAGTATTTAAAGATTTGTTGGGACAGCCTGATAATAAAGAATTACAATAATCCAGCCTAGAAGTTACAAAAGCATGGATGAGTTTTTCTGCATCTTTTTGAGAAAGGATGTGCCTGATTTTTGCAATATTACATGGTGAAAAGAGGCAGTCCTTGAAGTTTGTTTTATGTGAGAGTTAAAGGACATATCCTGATATATCCTGGAAAAATCCTGGATGGAGGATATACATATCCTCCAATGGAAGATTATGGAGTGTTTCCTAATAATATTGCATAAAGGAAGCATATATGAGGTGAATAGAACTGGTCCAAGCACAGAACCTTGTGGAACTCCGTGACTAACTTTTGAGTATATGGAGGATTTATCGTTAACACGCACAAACTAAAATCAATCTGATAAATGCAACCTAAACCAATTACAGAAGTTCCTTTAATGCCAAATAAATGTTCCAGTCTCTGTAATAGGTTGTGATGGTCATTGGTATCAAATGCAGCACTAAGATCTAACAAGACAAATACAGAGACAAGTCCTTTGTCCATTGCAGTAAGAAGGTCATTTGTAACTTTCACCAGTGCTGTCTCTGTGCTATGATGCACTCTAAATCCTTACTGAAAATCCCCAAATAAACTATTATCATGTAAAGTCACACAACTGGTTGGCAACAGCTTTCTCAAGGATCTTAGAGAGAAAAGGAAGGTTAGAAATGTGTCTACAGTTGGCTAAAACATATGGATCAGGAGTAGGCTTTTTAAGTAGAGGTTTAATTACAGCTGTTTTAAAGAACTGCGGTACATAGCCTGTTAATAAAGGCATATTGATTATATCTAGTAAAGAGGTGCTAACTAAAGGTAAAACTTCCTAGTTGGGATGGGGTCTAAGAGACAAGTTGATGGTTTAGATGAAGACATGATTGAAGTTAGTTGGCGAAGGTTGATGGGAGAGAAACTGACTAAGTATATATCAGGTTGTACAACTGTTTCTAAGGTGCCTGTGTTTGAAGATAAGTCTGTGCCAGTTGAGGGCAGGAGGTGGGGAATTTGTCTTTAATAGTTAGAATTTTATCATTAAAGAAGCTCATGAAATTGTCACTACTGAGATCTATAGGAATACATGGATCAATAGAGCTATGACTCTCTGTCAGCCTGTCTACAGTGCTGAAAAGAAACCAAGGGTTATTTTTATTTTCCTCTATTAAAGATGAGTAATAGGCTGCTCTGGCATTACAGAGGGCCCTCCTATATGTTTTAAGACTATCATCCCAGGCTAAGCAGCATTCTTCCAGTTTGGTAGAACGCCATATCCTTTCAAGTTTTCGCATAGTTTACTTTAATATGCAGGTTCGGGAGTTAAACCATGGAGCTAACCTCCTTTGTTTTATTATTTTCTTTTTTAGAGGGGCAATAGAGTCGAGTGTCATTCTCATTGAGCCTACAGCATTATCAACAAGATGGTCAATTTGGGAGGGACTAAAATTAGCATAGGACTCCTCTGTTATATTGTAACATGGGGGATGGAATTGCTGATGGAATCAGTTCCTTAACTGTAGCTACAGCACTATCAGATAGACATCTAGAAAACAAATTTTTGCCTAATAGTGTGTAGTCCGGTAACAGGAATTCAAAAGTTATTAAATAACGGTCCGATAAAAGAGGATTCTGTGGTAAGACTATTAAATGTTAAATTTCAATAATTGAGTTTAGGTTTAGGGTTGATTATTAGGCTTGAGATGAAAATGGCTGCAACTCCACCTCCTCGGCCGGTGCCTCGAGGAATGTGAGTATTAATATGACTGGGGGAGTGGATTCATTTAAGCTAACATATTTGTCATGACACAGCCAGGTTTCAGTAAGACTAAATAAATCAATATAATGATCTGATATGAGATCATTTTCTAATATGGCTTTATATTGGAGCGATCTAATGTTTAAGAGTCCACATTTAATTCTCCTGTTTTGTTGTACTTCTGCAGTGTTGGTCTTAATTTTTATGAGGTTTTATTGTACAATTCCTCTTCTGTTTATTTTTGAATTAATTAATTTAGGTGGTGAGGAGGGCAGACAGTCTCTATGGGAGTTTGGGTGGGTGACTGCTGTAGTGGACGCACAGAGAAGCATGTAAGACAGCAACTGTGCCTCTTAGTCTCAACTCTGGGTTTCTAATTATGAGAACTGCTCCCTCCAAAGTGGGATGTATGACGTCTCTCCTAATCAGACCAGGTCTTCCCCAAAATGTCCGCCAGTTATCTACAATGCCCAAGTCGTTTGCTGGACACCACCTCGACAGCCAGTGGTTTAATGATGACATGCAGCTTTACATGTCATCACTGGTCAGATTAGGCAGGGGCCCAGAGAAAACTAGAGTCTGACATTGCCTTTGCATATGTACACACCGACTCAACATTAATTTTTGTAACCTCCGATTGGCGTAATCGGGTGTCGTTACCGCCGACGTGAATAACAATCTTACTATATTTACTATTATCCTTAGCCAGCAGTTTCAAATAGGATTCTATGTTGCCCGCTCTGGCACCAGGATCACATTTGACTATTGTCGCCAATTTCGCTTACTTCACGTTTCTCAAGATAGAGCTGCCAATAACCAGAGTTGGTTTCTCAGCGGGTGTGTCGCTGATTGGGGAGTATCAGGTTGAAACGTGAAATGATCGGTGGTGAACCATGGGCTTCTGCTTAGAGCTACGCTTCTTGTTAGTTGTCAGGTTGTTGTTGGCTAACTACAGCAGTTAACCATTTGGTTTCCATGGTGCGGAGCCGTGCAATTGACTGAGCCTCGCCTCCATCACTGCAAATAAACTACATTCATTACATGTACCATTATCGCTAAAGGAGGCAGAGGAGTAACTAAACATGAGACACACCGTGCAAGAGTGAGCAGAAGAGAGAGAAACCATCGCTAACTGCTAAGCTAAAGAAACTAGTTGATGTAGAAGCGTGTAAACAACTGTAAAGTAGCGTAATTTAATCCAAGAAAAAATATTCCACACACACATATGGCAGTTAAATGTAATCCAAAAATACAGTATGTCAGGAAATATGTTCCACTTGCACTAACAAAAAAAAGTTATCTGTACAGCATAATATATTCATAATTAGTTAACAGTTGTCTTCAAATAGAAATATAAAATTACAACAAAATACATAGTACATTATTAAGGTGGTTCTTAGAATTAATGTTACATGTTTCGCCTGTGATGGACTATTAAATGCACAAGCTTAAACTGTTTCTGCAGCTTTATAGTCCTTAGACTGTAATGTATACAGTACAAAGATTTTATACTTTAAACATTACATTAGTATCATGTCCTGTGTCACATTCTAGGTCATGTTTTCTGTTTTTTCCTTTAGTTTGCAGCATTTCCTGCTTTATTTTGGTGTGACTGACCTTTCCCTCTCATTTCAGATCCTAACTTCCTCCCCTTATGTATTTCTTGCCTCTGTGATTGTCTGCCTCACCCTGATGCGTTGTACCTATGTCTCACTGTCTACCCTCTCCTAATGTATTTAGTCACTGTGCTCCCTTCCCTCTGTGCCAGTTCATCTTTATTCCCCCTGACAAGCATTACAGCCATCCCTAGAGTCTAGCTCTCTTGTGTGTGACTTTTTTCATATTTTTTTGACCCTGCCTCTGCCTAGCCCTTTTTGAATTTGTTTGCCTGTCTACCTGTGTACCAAACCTTTTTGCTAAGTAAAGACTGATTTTTGCAAACCTGATTCTACCTCGGAGTCATGCATTTGATTCCCTGCCTTGTGTATCCAGACATTACAGTACGTATGTATTCTCAATTACTTATGGGGTATTGACTCCTTCTGGTGATACCCCACATGTTCAATTCAATTCAGTTCAATTTAATTTATATAGCCTCAAATCATAACACATTATCCCAAGGCACTTTAAAGAGTAAAGCCAAGACTATACAATATTATAGAGAGAAACCCAAAAGTTCCCACCATCACCAAACACTTGGCAGCACTGGAGAGGAAAAAATCCCTTTCCTGATCCATTCCACTAGATACTCTACTGCCTTCTCTGGCAGGGCACATGGCCTGGCCACAGCCTATAACATAGATTAGTTTTCTTTTCCCTGGAATGCAGACACAGCTCTTTTGTGTCCTCTTTACTTGACCATTGATGACATTTGGCTACCTATGACTGATTTCCTCAACGACTATAAGGCACAGGATCAGCTCTGGCAAAACATGACATCAGACAAAGACACTGCAGCATCAGCTGACCTGCCATGACATGTTCCTTATGACATGACATGAAATACCCCAAGTTGTCATCAAAGCACCGTATAAAGGAACAGATGCTTACCTCTGTTTTAAGTCCTACCTATCCCTTTGATACTGGCAAGGCTCCTAACCACCAAGACATCGTGCTGCAGTGCAACACCAGTCCACCTGTCTGTCAGCAGTGTATAAATAACTCCTGGACCACACAGATATATGTCTGTGCACTGGCAGTGGTAAGGTTTCTTCACCACAGAGCATAAGACATTGTGTTATATTTTGAATTGTCAAATTTTTATTCAATCTGGCTTTTCAAACATGTAGCGAATAATAGAGTCTTTACTAATGTATTAATTGTAGAATTTTGATTAAAGTATTACTGCTCCTGACAAGTTTCAGTCAGCAATATATCATTGTTGTTTATGTATTAACGTCTTCCTTCAGGTCTTGTCTCCAGTCTAATCCATCCACAATCGAAACCCGCAGGAACATGGACTCAGGGAATGTGTGCAGCCTTCTAAAACTCCTATCTGAAATCTAACTGGACAGAAAATGGGTCTCTTCACCACTATTTAAGGTATGTACTGACCATGTTTTATATGACAGCAATTTTTTCCTCCTGTTTGACATTATGCTCAGGCGATCAGCTGGTTTTCTTATGTGGCAGCAATAGATATATTATTACATTCTTGTGGACATAATGACTGTATCACTGTGCAGTAGGACAAATCAAAAGAGTTTTGTTTAAATCGATGTTGCCTTCATAGGATCCAAACCATTTTCTAGTTTTCTATCGTATTCATATCAATTTATGCCTTTTTTATTTCTGTCTTCCCCAATTTATCTATTTTACTCACTGTTCTACCTACATACGATAATAACTGTTTAGATTGTATGTAGTGGGACATGGTTTCAGCAAGTCGGTATCCTAAAGGTTTTTCATATTATGGCTGATGTAAACCTTATAGATATAGAAAGCTGTTCTGTTTGTTTTTTTTTTTTACCAATGTTTTAAAGTAAGCCCTGTATGCTTCCAAAAGATGACTTAATCACAAACAATAACTGATTTGATTGGGTTACAAATATTCCTATGCTTTTCCTCTAAACTGAACTTACACAAATGATCTTAACCCCATCTTTCTGGGAAGGATCCCAAAAAGTCAAGGAGAATCCTAGTTTTGGTCGAAGTATAGTAAACACCAAATTGAATGTTAAAAAAAAATGGCTTGAATGTAAGTTCAGGGCTCATGGAGCTTGAAACTGTTTACTAATCATGGCATCATTTAAGGCCTAAGTATAGAATGAAAAGCATTTGGTTGTAGGGCTGAGTGATACTGAAATCCACACAGACCGAATATGTATTTATCTGCGAGTAAGTCCACCAAACAACCAAAACCCTACTTTCTGTAGACATACATACTTAAAATGTAAAAAGCTCTGTTTTCGATGGAAAAATTATACTCTGTAGTTCATGTATGTCAAATGTAAACTTGAGTTGTCAAGTTGTTGCACTGTACTAATTAAATATACATCATATATATTAATCCCATATTGATTGAATAAAAACAGCTTGTTTGATTTGCTGATTAAGCTGGAGTGTAATCAATATAATAATAATATATTGTATGTTTCTGAGACTTCTAAAATTCCATAATGAATAAGGTGGAGGAACATATAAACACTTGGAAGGAAGATAAATACCATCTCTCAGAAGTTTTGAACTATAATCAGACAGTTAGAATCAGTAGTATGTTTCTGTGTCCAGGCCCTAAAATTTTAGGCCCTGTAAAGAGAATCACATTTTTTGGCAGAATAGCTGGGAACACAAAGAAATTGTTTGTGGAAATTCCTGAGGATGTTACTAAAATTGAAAAACAGTATTTCAGATCAATTGAATTTATCTTTCTTTTTCATTCCTACCTGTCCTTACTGCTTTATCTGTTTTCTAGTTATTTATACAAATGGACCGATGTTACAAAAATAGATGTTACATGTTAGATAGTAATTGATGGGACAGGATTTCAGCATGTAGGTTCAGTAATCAATTATCACATTTGAATACTTAGTCATGGCCTAATGTAAATTTTTGGCAATAGAAAGTAGTTGTGTAATTTTATTCATGCTTTCAAGTAAACCCTGTGCTAAAATTTACACTCTGAAACCATACTTAAAGATATTGTGTTATTAATGTGGAAAACAGATGACTGCGGAACAAATGTTGTTGTGAGTAATTGTGAAAACTCAATGATAAACATGCTCTAAACTGAGGTTTAATAAATACTAAGTGTGTATTTGCTCCACAGAATTCAACTTATAATAACTACTAAATACCTTAAGGTTCTAATACACAAACAATTTAAAGGTAGACAAGTCCCATTTTCTAGAAAGTTTTTGACTATGTCAGCCAATCAGAATCAAATGTGTGTTTCTGCATTGATTACTTTATACGTATATGAGGCAGTATGTGTAGAAAAAGAAAAAGAATAGAAAAATAAGCTAATTTGTGCCAAACCTCTTTTGCCTAAAGCCCATAATTCATATTGTTATTGAGCAAGATCCAAGTTGAATTTTATTGAAATAAAGGGCAGCACAATAGCATCAGCAAACTAGTGTACATAAACCATATTCATTCAGTTTAGTTTCACTCCATACTCTTTCCGTGGTCATCCACGGCACCCCTGCAGTGACTCTATGATATAAGTGAAAAACACACCCAACCAAAGTATCATGACAGCAAACAGCCAGACTCTCTCTGATATTTAAGCAGATGGCTGGACAATTTCACTCACCTCACTTCAGCTGTCAGCAGAAAAGATATTATGCTGCAGCTGTTTTAAAGTTGATAACAGCCCAGATAGCAAAAGTTGTTAATTCAACATTGAGTTATGGTCAAAAAAATTGATTCTTGGTTAAGGATAAAAATCCATGGTGGATCAACACATTCTAAATTAAGTACCATATGCTGTGGACAATGGATTGTTGTTTTTTTTATTATGTACAAATATTCTTAAGGTTTGTGTGTAATGTGTAATGACAAAACATCTAAGAGTCTCCTTTTGACAGTGACTGCAAGGAAGGAGGAGAGTGGAGCAGTCCTCTGTAAGAAATGTTCAATATTTTAAAACTAGCGGTTAATGTCCCCACCATGCGCCATCATCTGCCCTGCTGCTTCTAAGAGAAAGGGTAAGTTCAAAATTTTTTATTACTTTTATAGTATATGATTCTGTGAAAAATAACTGCATTGTTTTTAACTAATTTTGTGGGACTTCTTATGAGTAGGAAGAAAAAGTAATGTAGCTACAGTGTGTCCATATCAAGTCCTTGGCTCAATGTTAGCATTAGTGTGCGCAATGTTAGCTAACATTGGCTTGTCAAACGTAATGCCCAAACGCCCTAGCTGGCAGCCAATGGAGAAAAATGTTGAAAGGAAGATGTATAGGAAGATGTAATAAATGAACATTCTATTGGCCATCAAGTTGGATCAGGTATCTATAACCTGCAGGGATTATAAGCATTTATAAGACAACACATGGCAGTAAATGTTGAATAATGCAGTTTGATACTTAAAAAGTGACAGCTGAAATGCAAAAAAGATAAACCTATCCCACAACTCATAGTAGTTGGCATCCTGTCACTGTATTGTCAATATGTATTTTGCTAGACAAATAATGTAATTTTAAATTGAGCACAAAATCAAGCCACCATGCCCACGTATTGAACCCATAATAAAGGTAACAGTCCTATTGTTAACCACGATCTTATCCTAGTGAGCTCCTTGGACAACAAATGCAGATTGTCCAGCAGAGGGTAGCAGGTGACCAAAAATGAAATGAAAGCTTTATCTATTTCTCATTTTTAATGAATTTTAATTATGAAACATCTCATTAGTTTTTCACCAAAATTTACAAGAAATATTATACTGATATATCCTGCATAAACACATGGATTTTGGTTTCGTTTGGAGCATGTATTTGTAACCCAGGAAGAATTCTTTATCAATACAGTTTTGAAAAACTGTTTTGAAAAAACAAAGTGCTACTGTTTGGCTGATTTGCATCAAATTTGATATATTGAGCCTGAAATCTGGATGTGCATAACAAATATGGTGAAATTTGAGAACCGTTTTAATGATTTATTGAAAAAAAATGTGTTGCTGTGCCCCTCAGTGGTGGAAAAATCACCCGGATTGAAAAATACCTCAGAAGAAGCTGTTTTTGCATGTATTGCAAACTTGTGAAATATGCGTTTAAAGAATGTTCTAGGAACACTCTTTAATGGTTATTTTTTGGGAACCTTAAAGAACCTTTAGAAAACTTTCAGCGAACGTTCTCTATAGGTTATTATTCATGGAACATTCTGTGACAGTTCTTTGAGGTTCCACAATAATAAACTTCAGAGAACATTCAGAAAATGTTCTGGAAACATTCTTTAAAATTTATATTTTGAGAATTTTAGAGTTTTAGAATTTTGTGTTTGACAAAAGCATGTAATCATGTTGCGCTATGTCATATATTTTGATGGACAAAATATTAGGACCACCTCTCAGTATAACCCAGATCATATTTCTTGGCACCCTTTTCAAAAAAAATGTTTAAACAACAGTTACAGAGGCATACAAAGGGGCATCTTGGAGGCACTTACAGAGTCAACAAATGGATAAATAAATGATCAACTTTGATGCTTTACGCTATTTAACTTTCACGATGCGATGACAAGTAAAGAGGCCAAATAAACAGGAATTGCCTTCTCTAATTCGTATGATAATGAGAGAAGAAATAAGTGCTGTGATAAACAAACTACAACCGCAGCTAAAAGCACTTAAAGAGGATATACTGTATCTATGCGTAGTTGTAAAACTCGAGAAGTTGAAGGAGCACTATGCAAAATGTGGACAATCAGTTTACAAAATTGGAGGTAGTGAATGAAAATGAGGAACTAAAGGAAAAGGTGAGATTGACTAACATATAACCTTCTACTATGGACACTGAAAAGGTAAATCATACAAGGTATATCCCTTATCTCTAAGGTATGGAACACGGTTTGTCCCAAAATATTTAGTTCAGCATCCGCATTAATTTGTCAAATTTATAAATCTTAAGATGACAGAAAATACCCTGTTAACGCATCCATTTTGTATGTCTTAAGGCGTTTAAAATTGGGAGCTACCATCAGTTTCTGAGGGGAAACCCTACATAGGCCTACAATCATTGCAAGAGAGAAAAAAATTCCCCACTCAACCTACCTTGTATGAATTGAGGTTAAGAAATAAAATAGATTTTTTGGTTACTCATTGGGAAAAAATGTTGGTTATAAACAATATCATACTTGACATATTTATTTAATGTGATGTGTTCTCCTAAATGTCCATTAGATTGCACAAATGGCAACCTGTTGAATTTTGGGTAGATTGGGGAAAAAAGAAAGAATTGGTGTTCTCTTACCAACTGATTTCGATGCAAACTGGTTAAGATCCTTTCTGATTAATGGTGACATTTAATGTAATGTTGGTTTAAATTATATTTCAAATTTTGACTCTTACGTTAAAAAAATCCAATTCAACTTTTGTCCTTTAAGCTTTCAGTTTTCCTGTTTAAAACACCACATTTGTGTTTAGAAAGAAAATCTATATAATAGAGACCAGATGGAAAGACACATGGCATTTTGTTCACCTTCTGATTGGAATAAGAAACCGTAGCGGATGTAGAGTACAGTGGCTATCAGAGCATGTGAATTGGAGTGGAACAGGGAGCAGAATGCCATTAATTTAACCTGAGCGTGGAGCACACTTGAACCATTGAGATATATATATATATATATATATATAAGAAGATATACTTGAACTTGAACAGATATCAATCAAACCTACTCAAGCTTGCTCATATTCACTCCGTGCCACTCACAATGTTGCATTGCCTAAGCAGCACCTGTTAGGAGCTGTATATATGCTTTTGAATAATAAAGGGTCAGAATGTAGGAGCCACATATGTAATTTCCTGCATATTCATGTGCTTGGTTTGTATGTGCACGCTGCATTGGCACTTGGTTGGGGGGTGTGTCACTATGGGTAAGTACTCCATAGAAGTAACTGCACTCACCTGTTCACCTAACCTGGCTATGATGATCATTGGATAGGGTGAGCTCGGGAGTAAAATTTTCTGTTCACTGCATTTTAGCTTTGGATTGATCCATTTGTTCTTTTTTGCCTTTGCCTTTTCTTTGCACTGACACATGGAAACAACTGTTAGGTGTAATCGTTTGTGCAGCATTTTGATACAGAAAATAAAAGTGGAAAAACGGAGAAACACACAAAAAGTGCAATTTAATCTTTTCACGTGCGTCTCATCAGTTTCCTCCTGTAGTTAGCCTCCCACAGCTTATTGTTTTATTGTTCCATGGTTGGCTACAATAGCGCCCTTGACCAGTAGCTACATAGGCTGTATCTGGCATATACCTTGGTATTTGGTATTAAATGTTCAAATCCCCACTTTGGCCATCTGTTGTACTTTTATTAATTAAAGCAGGCTATTATTGTAAAAAAAAAGTCATTGTTGCAATGATTCCTTCCTTTCCCCTGTCCTAAATGCATAAGGGTGACAACCTAGTATTTTTCTGTCTTCATTCTGTAATTGCGCCTATAATAAGGCTAGAACACACGTTCCTTTTGACAACGTGTGCTTTACACACACATTTGAGTATTTATGTTGTATTCCTTGTTAATTAAATCTAAAATAGAGATTCTCCATAATTTGTAGATAATAATCCCTTTGTTGAATATTGCTAACAAATGCATTCGTCTAGGCTTTCATCTTTTCCTGTTGTAGTCAGGAAATAGCATGAGCTAGATTACTGATATAATTGGATTGAAAACACTACAGTTTTCTGGCGTATTACCAGACAAAAGGAGCAAATTTGGAGCGAATTTTTTCCTTCTGGGAACGGTGACAGAGCAGAGCGAAAGTAAGAAAGGGGAGCAATGGAGCAGAGCATGTGGATGGTGAGTGTATTTTCTTTTCAAAACTCCACTCACAAGCTCTGGTGCAAATAAAGTTTGAGCATGACTTCAATTCAAAATCAATCTTTAATGAAGGGGTAAGAGACCATTCATCATTAATTTACAACCTACATCATTAAACCCTAAATGCATAACTGTCTGAAAGGTGCAGGTATAAAGAGTCCACTCCGCATGATCTGCACTTTGGGTCAGAATGGTTGGTGTCTGCATTCATCCCCATTCCCCAGTAGAGGTGCACAACTTTCTCTGATTAATTTATGAGACTGAATAATTTGGCATGCTCGGCTTGTCTTGTCAGCTTGAAGAACAAATGTGACTAGAGGCAATTCTGTTTATATGGGCAAAGTTTAAGTTCTTTGTGAGATGCCAATGATGTTGGCTAATGTTGATAATGTAATAATACACTAACCCAAAAAGGATGGAAACCTGGAGTACTGTACATTTAAATACAAGCAGTGGTTTGCCTTTTTCTAAACTGTCAGAGGCTGACCACACCACACAGGTGATCTTAATATATACTTTGAGTATTTGTACAAGATTCATTAAGGAGAAGAGGCTTAATAAATAATTGCTAACATAAAGGGCCAGATACTGGTGTTTCTATCAACTGTGTAAGCTACAGCTGTCAGCAATAATCCTCCCAGAAGTCCCCTCCAAATGTTAAATACTAACGCAAATAGTGGCCAGGTAGAAGGGACCGCGACAGCCGAAGAGGTTGGTGTGTTAACTGGGGAAACTACAGCTCACAACCCACTATATCAGCACAGCTGCTGGATGTTTGTTTACAAACCTACCACAAAAAAACACAGACACTACCAGAGCTACACATAGCCTAATACAGCCTCTATGCTTGACTCAAAATATTTACTCATAGTCCTTCAAAATTAATGTTTCCCAGTATGGCTACAGAGGGGGAGTAACCCACGTGAGTGAGGTTTCCATGGGAATGCTTCCTGGCCACTAGGTTTCCTTGTTCGTTGGACAGCAAGATAAGTTCGAAATGAACCTGCAACAGAGGATGTAACCTTTGGCTGATAGATTTCAGCAGATGAGCTACCTTCATTTTCGGCAGAACTCTAACTACCCAAAATGAAGGCAGGGGAGACAACTCTTCCAGTTCTGAGATGACAGGCTAGTGCCAAATTGAATTCACTAGTCAGAAACACCCAAAGGTCTAAATTGGCACCTAAAAATATTAACTTACATCTCTGTACAAATAATATTAGATGTATCCTCACTGTATCTCACTTTTGTTAGATTCAGTAGCTAACCTACAGTGCATTCAGACTGTTTCCCTTTTTTCACATTTTGTTATGCTGGAGCTTTATGCTAAAACCATTTAAAATGCATTTCTTTGCTGCAGTTTATTTTTTCTTCATTGTCCAGATTTATAACGCCTCTCCAGACATAACCCCACAGTCTCTCAATTTGTTGGTTATGAGTGCTCCTCCCTCTTAAAGCACTCCCCCAGGCTGACCTTGGAAGACATATATAAAGAGACTGGTATTGTTTTCCCCTCAATGGTGACTCTGGATTGGACACCATACTGGCTGATAACATCAACAAACAGGTCCATTACAATGTCCCTTTTGTTCTTGTTAGACATGAAGGAATACCAATAGTCAGCAGTAACCATGGATTCCTCCATGGATCACAATCCTCCATGGAGGTGAGGAAGGGAGAAAAAACATATTCAGTTATATTTTGAAGGTATCCACTCAAAATACCGTGGGGAACAAGACTAGGTCAAAACCTAGTATATGGCTGGACCGCCCTTTATCAGTTTGCTTCTCTCCTGTCTGTGCTCAAATATACAGTAATTTAATACAGCCAAATTCCCAATAAAAGTGTTCTAATTTACATGTTTTTCTGTTTCTGTTGTCAGACAATGGAACAAGTATGAAATAGTGAGTGAAACGCAGCCTATTAAGACTACATATTAACTAGCAGTCATTTTCAAGCCATTTCCAAGCTGCTGCTCTGCACTGGTAAAATCCTGATTTCATAACCGCAACGTCGTTTGAAAAATCACCATAGACATAAGTTAAAGAAAACGGTAGTGCTGTATTTGAGCCATATTTACTTGTAAAATGGTCACTCAGAGAGAAAGTTAGAAGCTCATTCACATCTGTGCCAGCTGCCATGTGGTCAATTGAATGAGATGCATGGAGAGGTGTGCCTGCAGAATGGAAGCCCAACCTTGTGCTCCTGGGGCACTACTGGTGACTGTCTTCTGAAAGACTTCAGCAAGTAGCTAAGGTTTGTCTAAAAAGATGCTAGAATTGTCACTAAGTACTTTTGTGAAGAAAAGTCGCTAAAGGCATGAGAAAAGTCATTAATCTAGCGACAAAGGCGCTAAATTGGCACCACTGCCTGTAAATGCCACCCAAATGATGCAATAGAAACTGGTTGCACCAATTCATTTTCAGGCTGACCAATGATGTAACATCAGCACTCAGTCATGTGGTATTCAGCTGACCAATGGTGTACCTTTATCAGTCAGTCAGTCAGTCAGTCAGACACTCACGTTTATAGGGCTGGCCCCCGCTTTTGTGGTCCAGCCAAATTTGTTTAACTTAATTTTTGCCCTCTTCAATCTACACTCGATACCCCACATAATGACAAAGTAAAAACAGAATTTTAGAACATTACATAGAACATAAGAACATTTAGAACATGCAAATTTATTAAAAAGAAAAAAATTAAAATAAAAAATTCCCACCTCTTTATTATTTTTTTTTTTTTTGAAAAAACAATGCACTTTATCAGTCTAATCTATTGAAAATTAACAAAGACAAATCTTGTCATTGTTGTCATTCCCCCAAGACTTGCAACTGATCACTAACGGGCAGCTTTAAAGACAGCAAACTTACAAGCATTGCATGTGCCAGAGATAAACAGTTAAGTCTTGTTATGCTCCTAGCAATTGCATTTTCAGATGACACACAAATCTAAATGATAATTGGGATGAGGATGATTATCTTTTTTCTCCAATGCCGATTTCGTAATCAAATCGTCAGCTTTACTTTGGCTATTTATACTGTTGGGGCACATAAATATATCAGAGTGAAACAGCTTCAGTTGCCTCTTTGTGAGCTTGTGGTTGCCATCAAGATGCCACAGTGACTTTGGCCCTGCCGTTCAATATCTTGCGAAGCCTGTAGGAAATAGTCTGAGGCTTCTGTTCCTATTTCGTCATTGGCAGAGACAATCTCCAGCACACAGTTATCAAGTGCGTCATTGGTTAAAGCCATGTAGCAACCCCTAAATTAAAGATTGTACTGTCTATAGAGGACAATGCATTAAATGTAAGAATTTAGATCAATTTTACTATGAGAGAAAGACAACATTCGAACATTCTGCTCCAGTGGTAATAAATGTCACACTATAATAAAGATTGCTTTACAGTGCACAAAACATAGCTTAGTTATTGAAATTAAAATAAGGAACAGAACAAGGTTTGCTATGTGGTATATGATGAGCATAACAGGTTTTTTTCTCCAAGATTTGCAATTTTGAAATACTGTTCCAATAGTAGTCTTATATTATTTGTAGACAGGACAATTCAGCAATGTTTCTTGACCCTCATATTAAAAGCGCTTTGTAAAGAAAGATTAAGATACCTTAACCATCGCTTTACTGTGCTTCTTTTAAGAACCAGTAAGAACTGTAGTCCAAAAGAAAGACTAGGATTAAGAATAAGGATATTTCACTATTGTTCCACACAATTCCAGCCCCCGCACAGGGCTGCTCCCACTGCAAGTTGGATGTTGATCTTTACAAAGTAGTATATAATAATAGTATATAAGTCAGACATTTTTACGTAGTTCAAATGCAAAGCAAATCAATTTTGTGTGTATGGAATTGGACATAAAGCAAAGTTTTACCATAATAAAAGCATTTGCTGCAAAACATCCACTGTTCCTGACTTTAACACATTTACACCCCACACACACATTTCTGGGGGTGGACAGAATCAAGGTCTGCAGTAAGTGCCACATACACAGATTAGCCACAATATTAAAACTGGTAACTGGTTTTAATGTTGTGGCTGATTAGTGTGGAAGTGTTCTACCCAAAGATGTCTCACAAAGATACAGCTTCAAAGCTTCACAAAGTGCTCAACCTTAAACATCTACAGCAGTAAAATGCAACATACACATTAATGCAGCAGTAATATTAATCCAAAACATCATATATAGTAGTAAAACACTGACAAGGACCATTTTACTGCACAATGAGTACTTTTACTTTTGATACTTTAAGTAAATTTTGCTGATAATAATTACATACTTTTACTTAAGTAAGTTTTTGAATGCAGGACTTTTACTGGTTTATGGAGTATTTTCATCGTTTGGTATTAGTACTTTTACTTCAGTAAAGGATCTGAATACTTCTTCCACAACTGCAGACCAGAAATTGCAAAAATAGACAATATAATTCCGAAATTGTGGAAATAACATATTTGTACTTCAATGTGTGATTTGGTCCTTGGAACTAGCATCCATTGAGAACAGTTATAAAAATTAAGACACTTTTGGTTCCAATTAGCCCACGAGTACGCTATCATGGAATGGTATGGTCTCTACGACTACGCATTCCTTAGGATCTCTACTTAGGGGTGATGCCTCCATCTTTGCTATAGCTTTAAAACTTAACCCCAAAGATAGTAATGTTGCAAGGCCTGTATTGGATGACATACAAATGTTTTCTGGTAACTAACAACACATTCAAAAAGTTGGCTAATGAGCTACATATTACTATTTAAATAACATAACTGCTTGATTTGACAAGAAAACTTATCAGGATGTTTTTGTTGTTGATTGTTGTCTTCCTGAATTAACTTACTAATGAGCCCAAGCATTTCATCTGCCACTTTAGGTTCAGGTTCCCACATGACCACAACATAGGCATACGTACAGACCAATGCAGCCTTTACGTCAAAAAGGGATGGGTATGTTGACGTTAACCAATAGCATGGAAACCAATGGTCCAAACACCTCAAGACATTCAAAATTTGATCTATTAACAGGGTACTTTCTGATGTCAAATTTGATGTATTATTGCATCAAATTTGTACTTCTCATACAGCTCTGGAAAACTTTAAGAGACCACTGCAAATGTTTCTGAAATCAGCATCTCTAAATGTATGACAGCCATTCCATTCCAGTGTCTGTTGAATTCCAACACAAGCACACTTCATTCTACTCAATGCGGTACTGATTAAGTGATCACCTGAACCAAATATTATTTAAAAAGGAAAAGTATAAAAACCACTGCTGTGGTCATCACTATCCTCTTACAATAGGACCAGCTGGATGGCAAAAACTGTGCTAGTAGTACCTCAAAAGTAATTGGAATCAAAAAATAACTATTGACCATGCCAAAAGAAAAGTTTTGATTGAGGATTATGAAGGGTTAAATTCTGGCTTTACTGGCAGAGGGATACAGTGAGCATAAGGTTGCTTCCAACCTCCAAGCCACAGTGTCTCGCACCCACTGTGAAATTTGGTGGAAGATCGGTGATGATCTGGGAGTGTTTCAGCAAGGCTGGAATCAGGCAGATGCGTCTTTGCGAAGGATGCATGAATCAAGCCAAGTACAAGGTTATCCTTGAAGAAAACTTGCTTCCGTCTACCGTGACAATGTTCCTCAACCCTGAGGATTGGTTTTTCCAGCAGGACAATGCTCCATGCCACACAGCTAGGTCAATCAAGGATGTGGATGAAGGACCACCAGATCAAGACCCTTTCATGGCAAGCCCAATCTCCAGACCTGAACCCCATTGAAAACCTCTGGAATGGGATCAAGAGGAAGATGGATGGTCACAAGCCATCAAATAAAGCTGAATTGCTTGAATTTTTGCGCCAAGAGTGGTATAAAGTCACCCAACAGCACTGGAAAGAATGGTGGAGAGCATGCCAAGACACATGAAAGCTATGATTGAAAATCAGGGTTATTCCACCAAATATTGATTTCTGAACTCTTCCTTAGTTAAAACATTAGTATTGTGTTGTTTAAAAATCAATATCAACTTGTTTTCTTTCTGAAAACACTGCATATTTTTTGTTATTTTGACCATTTGTCATTTTCTGCAAATAAATGCTCTAAAGGACATTATTTTTATTTGGAATTTGGGAGAAATGTTGTCAGTAGTTTATAGAATAAAACAAAAATGTTCATTTTACTCAAACACATGCCTATAAATAGTAAAATCAAGATAAACTGATAATTTTGCAGTGGTTTCTTTTTCCAGAGCTGTATATATATATACTGTAGGAATACTGTTTATATACACCATTCAGCCAAAACATTAAAACCGGTTTAATTGTTTAATTGATTTGTGGCTGATCAGTGTAGATTCATTCATCCCACTTGTTGTAACTTTAAAGGAAGAGTCCAAAACATTTCACCAATTATCTTGACACAGAGGTTTATTTTAAAGAGGTGGTTGAACCAGGGCTGCCAAACATAATGTGAAAAGGACTAAACTGATCTGCACGGAACTGAATTTATACATATGTGTAAGAGAATGAACTATATGACACAGAGAAATGGGCAGTCAGTTTTGTTTGTTTTTTAATTGTAGATTAATTCGGGTTGAAGGTGAGTTATTATTATGAAATGAAGATAGAATCAATCGGAATTTTAGTTGTTAAGTAATCACATTGGGACTCATGTGACCTCAACAACTCACATGATGGCAAGGTGGGTCAACAACTCACTTGTCACCCTAACGACCATCGAGATGTCCACATCATATCCACATCTTGACCCATGTGGCCTCAACGACCCACAAGTGTTGCTGATCTCGCTAGAGGATAAATACCTGGAACTCTCCACTAGTCAGTTAGAACTGAAGAAGCCTTTCGGAATAGAGGCAAAACGTCTTCAAGAACTTCAAGCAAGTGCAGTTGCCTTTGCATAGCATTTACAGAACATTAACAACATTAGCTGTTTAGGAATTACAGCTGCTTGCATGGCTTCTCATATCACTGCAGACGATACCCAACTATACCTGTTATTCATACCAGATGACCCCGCGGTCTTCAGGTGGAGCTTTGCTTGTCTCTCAGACATATCCACATACAGATGAAGGAACGCCACCTTCAACTAAACCTCTCTAAGTCTCAACTCTTGGTCATCCCAGCCAATTAATATCTCCACCACAATATAAACATCAAAATTGCTTCTTCATCTCTCAACCCAACCAAAGACACCTGGGTGTCATGACTGATGACCAGTTATCCTCCACTGACCATGTTACATCTTTCTCCCAGTCATACTGCTTTGCACTATACAACATTAGAAAAATCAGGCCTTAACTGACTTAGTATGCCACACAACTCTTGGTGCAGGCCATGGTTATTTCTTGTCTCAACTACTGCAATGCCCTTCTAGCAGGTCTCCCTTTATGCACAGTGAAACACTTACAGATGGTCCAGAATGTGGTGGTGTGGTTTTCGATCAGCCTAAAAGGGCATATGCCATTCCGCCGCTCATTTACCTGCGCTGGCTACCCATGGCCCCTCTCTTTAAAAATTCAAGTCACTAATGCTTGCCTACAGAGTGACCTCTGGGTCTGCACCTATCTACTTGAACTCAATCATACAGGCTTATGCTCCTTCTCAGTGCTGCGTTTGTTGTCTAGGCATTGCCCTTCCTCCACACAAGGCAATCTCAGTCCACACTGTTCTCGTTCATAGTTTCCCGGTGGTGGAATGAGCTACCAAATGTTATCAGAGCAGGGGTTCCCCTCGCTCCTTCTCAGTGACTGCGTTTGTTGAAGGAACGTTGTCTGGGCATTGCCCTTCCTTCACACAAGGCAATCTCAGTCCACACTGTTCTCGTTCATAGTTTCCCGGTGGTGGAATGAGCTACCAAATGTTATCAGAGCAGGGGTGCCCCTCTCTATCTTCAAGAATGTCCTGAAGACTCATCTCTTAAGAGGGCACCTCCTCTTCTAACAACTCTAACACCCTATTATACTTAACTCACACTTACTGTGCACATCTTTACTTGATCACTTTGCCCTTTGTCTCACTGAAAAGATTTAGTACTTAGTGCCTACTCCAAGGTTCCTACTGTGCTGAAGCTTGAGTGTTGTCCCCACTTGTAAGGTGCTGGATAAAAGTGACTGCCAAATTAGTAACTGTAAATGTAATGTAAATGTAAATTTGCACAAAGGTATGAATCCCAGGCATCAAAAAGATAGCTTTCTAACAGGGTGATAAAAGACAGAATGATGAGTAATAAATTATGTAATTTGAAAGAAGATTTTATTGGTACAATAGAGACATTCTTAGTTTCAAGTAAGGAAAAACGTTCAGGTGTTGATGTGCAAATTGTTTAGGACCGCTTTTTTCCCCCATTTTTACAAATGGAAAAAAAAATTCCTGGTGATTTTGAATAATACCATGGAGATGATTCCACGATGTACATATCAACACACACATCTGGATAACTTGATATGGTTTTAAATGAAGAATTGAAATGTATAGAATTGTAAACAAATTGGTCCTTAATGTAGGAAAGATAAAATGGTATTTGATTCAAAACATGCATTAAATTTTACACCATCTTTACACTTAACTATAGGAGATGTTGTTATTGAACAAGTAGCAGAAGCAAAGCTATTAGGGATTGCTGTTGGCAGTACAATGTCTTGGAACAGCAACATTGATCAGATTGTGACTGAAATTGGTGAGGTATAGCAGCCATAAAATGCTATAGCAGATTCATGCCTAGCTATTTAACCAAACGATTGCTACAAGCAGTAGTATTATCACAGTTAGATTATGGTTCAGTAATTTGGTCCAAACACAACAGAGAGTAATCTTAATAGTAGCACAGAACAAAGCAGCCTGGATGGTGAGGTGTATGGTCATATATGTAGAATATAAATCATGTGTGAAAATAGAGATATGGCTCAGAGGCCATGGGTCGGGGGTCCTCAGAAGGGGTCTTGCAGTCCCCAAAGGCAGGTAATGCTTTGTAACTAAAACCATATGTGCCTGACAGTTTTAGGAAAACAACTGTCCTATTTAAGAGTCGGTGACCAAGGCTGAATTTCAGAGTGGTTCATTGGCTTCACACCCTCTCACAAGCAGATCTGCAGATGCTTGACTTGACGCTGTTCTTCTTTATAATAAACCTCTATATGCAATCAAGACAGTGTCAGCTGAGTCTCCTTCATCCTCTTCACATCATCAACACCATCAAATAAACTACAATGGCACTTCACTGCCCATATATAAAAAGGTTAGGTACAATGAATAATTGTTTGTCTTGTTTAAGACAAATATTATTTTACTAGGCAGTCATCAGAGAGTAGAACCATGTAGAACTAGTTTAGTACAGAGAGCAGTCATTAATCGTGCAATGGTGACAGGGAATGCATTACCAGATTTTTTGATTTCAGAAAGTATTACGACATGTTTAACAAAAAATTAAGATTGTATCTGTTTCCACTTGAAATTGTGTAGCTTAATATATGATTGCTTTGTCCTTGAAGATGTGATGTGGCGGGAGAGAGCTGTCTATCCCACTTTTACTCATGATTAAGTAGATTAAGTTTCTAATTGGTTTTTTACTTAATTATTTTATTCATTTATTTTCAGCTTTCCTAGATATGATAGTATTTTGGACAGCTTTCTTATGTACGAAACAGGGTTTGAGTTATCATGTTGTTTTTTTCTTTGGTCTTAGCGTTTCACTTATGTGTTGACGAGTCTTACTGTGAGAATGGATGTTAACTACTGTGTATTTTTGTCACTACACTATTGTAAAAATATTTGTGTGGAACCCAGGAAAAGTAGCTAATGTTACAATGCAAGAGCTAAAGGGGAGCTAAATAAACATAAACATCTCATTTATCAGTATGATAGTATAGGGACTATCATTCTGTGTGTTCTGTTAAGAATCTCTCCCGATATCAGGAAAAAGATTTGTCTGCCAGTTGTCTGTTACTGGTGGTGGTACACTGTGATGTTCATAACAAACCCACATTGAGATGGATACATTTTCCTTCAGTGATGTGACTTAGTTGGGCTGTCAGGGCTAACTATCAGTCAGATCAGAATTTATTTATATCTTTATGGCCCACTTATTTCCAAATCTACTGTATTGCTTCAAAATTCTAAAAACAATTACATAAGTTCCTGTTACTGCATACAGTAAGTATCTGGAATATTTAGAATGAATTTATTCAGCTTTTCTGCACAAATCTGAACACTGTAGGAAAAATATTCATCATACACTCATTTTATCATCACACCAGTAAATATGGCATTGATTGCCAATCATGCCAGTTATCTGCCCTGAAACTTCTTCTGTCCCTGTTTTTAGCTGCTGTCCTTCCTTTGTATACAGTTCAAGAACTGTATACAAAGAACAGGAAGATATCACCTTATATACTTCTCTGGACATCTCTATGAAAATTCACTTTTGACAGAATATTTGGAATGCCTATTTTGCCTCTGTTTTGTATGGGGCATCCATTATACTGTACATACTGCATGAGATGGACAGACCCTTTCAACAGTGTAACAGATTTTTGGGCAATGGTTTCTCTCACTGTGGTAGCCTACAAACCATTGTTGACAAAATTGGTATGACTATTCATACAAGCTTTGGTAAATAAAAGACATTTTATTTATGATCTTGTCTTTTGTAATGACAGTCTGGACATACTCCCCTACTCTCTTCCTGCTGGGCTGGTGTTAGATTCCAAGGTTTGGGAGCAGGTTATGGGGGACGTGAAATCCCTTTCCCCTTACCTTTACCTGAACCTAACATTATCCCTAACCTTAACCAGTTGTATTTTATGATGCTTTAGCTGAACCCAACCTACCCTAACCAGTTATCTCTTCCTACACTTGAGCCTTAGAATCTAATGTTTACCCTTCCTGCAGAAGCCTTGTAGGCAAAGTAAGGTCTTCAGAGATATCCAGCTCACCTGAACTGGCCTCTCAAAGCTGGTGGCAGTCAGCCACTCTTTCTCTGTTTAATTCTGCCCTGTATATTCTGTTTAATTTGTCTTCAGTTTAATTAGTCTTCCAGTGATGTACAATGAACTAATTTTTAGTCAAAACTTGTGTTTGGTCTCCCTTCCTCGGTCCAGCCTTGAGCCAGGTTGTGACACTAAGCTTAAAAAAAATCCCCACCCATTGTTCTTATTGTTTCAGTGTTTCCTTTTTGATTTTTATCATTCTTTAGAATATTCTCTTGTGGATTTCTTTTTAAACCACTATGCTGCATCTATATGAACATGAGCTATACAAATTGAGGTATTATTAGCAATAAAAAGTCTTTCCATATATGTTAATAGAATATATAGTAATATATAGTATTGTCATAAAAATATGTTGTAAATTTTATTATGCCGTTTTTGTTGATAAATGCAGTTACATAGTAATCTGTAACCAGTACAATTACACTTTCATAACTGCATTGATTATTTTGTCATAAATAATGGTTACTAATATTTAAATTCAATTATATGCTATTAAATAGGGCCAACATTAATTGCCGTTAACGTGGATTTATTGGTACATTCAACATCGCAGCCGGATCTACAGGCGTTAAAAATGCTAAGGTTCCCTATACAAGCCTTGATTAATTTTCCCACAATGCAATGCACATCTGTCATGGCTGCTCACTGATACCGCTTGCACCACATGGGTGGAAATAAACATTTTATCTTTGACTGAGAAACACCTACTTGGCACATTAGTAAAGCGATTATTCGCCATCTTTAATCTGGGACCATCCTGACTGAAGGCAGCAGCTCTTACTTTAGCAGGAACCAGAGGTGTTCAGTAATGCCATTGGACGTAGAGTTCCCAGTTCTCCGAGGCTTTTTAACACCCAGCGAGGCAACGGCATGGAAGCAGAGTATTTTTAGCCTTGCAGGTGAGACGCCGGACTGTCTTTTTATTATTTCATCACGTAGCTATAGATACTGTCTTGAGCAGGTTATGTTATCTGACGTGCGCTTTAGAAATAGACACACAGGAAAGTGGTGGTCGCTTGCAAGGCAAAGTGACATTTGTACGCAGCGGTGTAGAGGCATTTCCCTGCTGATAAAACTCAGGGTAACGACACAGGTTTAAGCATTACTGGTATGAAAGCAATGGCCGCGGTTCCACTACAGCTACAGGTAAAATTGACTCATCTGAATTTAATAACTGCTAAGCGAACTGTTTGCAACGATACGTGCTGTTCTCTCCCATGTGGAACGTACTGCCAGACCCATTCAAATTTTGGCATTATTAAGTGGCGTTATTCATGGGCAACAGTCGATATTTCATGAAATAATACTTGATAAAGAGTTTTAAATGTTGTGAGCGGCTTTGCTATTCGGCATACAAACTATACATGACTTTATATTAATTAAAATTAAATATCAACTTTTGTAACATAAGCTAACGTTAGCTTAAGTCCGCCCGATTTTTCAATCGTCTCAAAAAATAAAAAAATCAGACTTAGCTTTTTCTAGCTGAGGTTTAGATAGATAGATAGCTAGCTAAATGGAAAATCCTTTCCGTTGTTATATCGTTTTGCATAGCTATAGCTATGTGGTGTCAAGCAACGCCAGTAGATTTTTTTCTGACAGACTATAATTGAAGTCTGGCGTGAAGTCGGCATTCATTCGGCATTCATTCACCACAGTCTACGTCCATAGTCTTATAAACCGTACAACATTAAACAATGTATTGTCAGACTAGTGCTCTTTCTGTCTCGAGTCACCTGCCTTAGTCTTTGTTCCTCTTTTCTGTTAGTTAAATTTAATGCCAGGCCGTCAGCTTTGAATAGTCGGACTGTGACTACTCTACCAAACAGCAAGCTGTTTGTTGCAGCTTTGCAGTTTTTTTCGGGCTCATAATATGTTCCTACTATGTTAGCAGACAGCGGATTAGCATTTAATTAAACTGGCGCAATCTGCCAGTGGACAGATGGAGGAAACACTAAACAGTACAGTTTGACATGAAAGCCATTCAATAGTGACACATCATAAAACTATCATGTATTATTCTTACATTAGATCGACCAGACAATATCCATTGTAACCATATCCATGTAACAATAAGTACATGAAAGTTTTGTTTGGTGTCAGTCTGTAAAACCTAAAATTAAGTTTACCAAATTTTATCTGGATATTTTTGATAGGGTTCTTACTCTAAGAAGCGATGTCCTGTAATCTAAAATGGCAACGTTGAAAATCATTAAACATATGAAATATGGCATTAAGTTTGAACAAGACATTGATGGAAAAAGTATTCAAACACAATACCCAAGTTTTCAGACAAGTATTGTGCTGCAAGGTTAATGTTTTAGGATACATGGAGGGAGATTAGAGAAGTAACTCGTTATTATGGGTGTCCAGTAGGAGCTAATTTGCTAATCTGTGATGGAACCTCATTTGATTTTAGTGTGGCACATTGGCTGCATGATTGAAAATGAAACACAGTTGTCTTTATATTGGACAGGGACTCCTTGTACAGTTCAGTGAGTGACAATGATGTTGTTCCTCAGCTGTTAATGGTGTGCTCCACTCTGCTGAGGTGACCCACATCCAGGATCTGTACAGCCACAGTCCAAATCACTTAAACAGGCTTCTTATGATGACTTTGTTGGTGAATGTACAGTCAAAACCAGAAGTATTTGGACAGTTACACATTTTTTTTGTTCTTCGGGCTCTGAGCTTCAGCACATTAAATTTATAATTAAATAATGGATACAACATTATTCATTATCATAAATAATATTTTGTGGAAAATCATTTGCAATCAATGACTGCCTGAAGTCTCTGACCTACAGACATCATTGTTTGTTTTCTCCCACTTAGTTTTAACATATTCATCGATCTGCCACAACATTGAAACTGGTAACTGGTTTTAATGTTGTGGCTGAATGGTGTATACATACAGTATGGTGTACACCTGTGTCAGGACAAAAAACAAAATGTGAAGTCCAAAGAACTCTGCCACCATCGTGCTTCACTGTATGGATGGTATTAGTAGGTGATGATACTTTATGAAGCAACTGTAATTACAGTCCAGACTGTAAGTATTTGGACAGTTACACATTTTTTGTTCTTCAGGCTCTGCTTCAACATATTCAGTTAGAAATAAAATAATGCCAAGTCTCAGCTTTAATTTGAGTTAGGGATTAGTTAGCGGTATTTCTGTTAAAACAATAAACAGAGCAGCATAGTGGTGAGTAAACCATGACTTGTTGTACTGATTAAATTAATAGCTGCTTTTATTTCAGAATTTACTGTAATAAATTAAATTGAGATCATTTGTGTCAATGTATAACAAATAATTTTAAGTTAAATACACTTTGTATCTATTTGCCCTGTACACTTTTGTAAATTTTATTCACTATTGCCTTATTAACTGCAGCTCCTTGCCTGAAACTATGAATTATAGTCTCTGCCTTGTTTTCCATAATTACTGCCATTTCATCGGCAGACCTGAAGGGTAGCTGAATGCCATAAGACATGTGGCCATAGATCAGGCTTTGATCCCCCCCCCCCCCATAAAGCTAGAGTCTTCCTCTTCTCCTTGTCTGCTCCTTCCCTTCTCTCTATGCTATTATGGTAGCCCCTGGGTTTCATTAGATCAGTTAGATGAAAATCTCCACACCTCTTCTACTACGCTATAGCACCATAGTTACTGTATGTAAGTGTGCCTAAATGGGCCAGAAATCTGGCTTCATGTGAAAATCTGAGCATGACACCCTACTGACCCCTATAGACTGCATATACAGTGCATTCAAAAAGTATTCAGACCCTTTAAATTTTTCCTGGGCTGCAACAGCGTGGGCCAACCCTATAAATGGCTTGCTTAGTGTAGGGAGTTTCCCCATTGGCTATTGCTCTTTCAAACATTAGCTACTTTCCATAGAAGAGAGTTGCCAGTATTGCTTCGCAAGCATGAGGTCAGGCTCACCTCTCTATGCATCTCATTAAATTGACCGCACGGCAGCTGACACAGACATGAATGACCTTCTAACTTTCTTTCTAAGGGATCATTTTACAAATAAATATAGCTGTAATCACAGCACAGCTGTTGTCTTTAACTTTTGTGTTTGTTGATTTTGTTAAACAACGTTTTTATAAAATCAGGATTTTAGCAGTGCACAGCGGCAACTTGGAAATGGCTTGAAAGTGACTGCTAGTTAATATGTAGTCTTAATGGGCTGCGTTTCACTCACTATTTCATACTTGATCCGTTGTCTGACAACAGAAACAGAAAAACATTTAAATGAGAACACCTTTATTGGGAATTCGGATGTATTAAAATACTGTATAGTTGAGCAAAGACAGCAGGAGAGAAGCAAACAGATAAAGGGCGGTCCAGCCACATACTAGGTTTTGACCTAGTCTTGTTCCCCACTGTCTTTTGCGTGGATACCTTCAAAATATAAATTAAGTATGTTCATTTACTCTCCCTTCTTCAACTCCATAGAGGATTGTGATCCATGGAGAAATCGATGGCTACAGCCGACTATTGGTATTCCTTCATGTCTAACAACAACAACAAAAGTGACATTGTAATGGACCTGTTTGTTGATGTTATCGGCTTGTATGGTGTCCCATCCAGAATCACATGTGACCATATAGAAGGAAACAATGCCATTTATCTCTTTATGTATTTCTTCCAAGTTAAGCCTGGGGGAGTGCTTTAATAGGGAGGAGCACACATAACCATCATATTGAGAGACTGTGGGGCGATGTCTGGAGAGGTGTTACAAAGTCATTCCTTGTTCAGATATCTGGAGAATGAATGAATAATGAACTCCAACAAAGAAATGCACCTCTGGGCTCTTCACTTTGTTTACCTGCCCCGGCTAAACTGTGAGGACAGGCTGGGGACTGCCAGACAAATGCCACTGCATCAGATTTTTGTGCGAAGTCGTCTGACACAACAGTTGCAACATCACACTGGTATCCAAGGTCTATTTGGAGCAGATGAG
>NC_053410.1:27763557-27788557 GCF_016859285.1 Xiphias gladius
TGGGCTTATGCTGGGCCCCTCAAGTATAGTCGGTGACTTGTCCTGAAGCCACACCAGTGTTTGTCTTCGGTGTATGGTCCAAGTTGTTGTGCTGAAAGGGGAACCGCCCCAGTCTCTGCAGTCTGGAGCAGGTTTTCTTCAAGGACCTCAGTATTTGGCTGCATTCATCCTTCCCTCAATTCTGACCTGTCTCCCTGTCCCTGCCGCTGAGATGCGCCCCATACAGTGGATATAAAAAATCTACACAGCCTTATGAGATTGCACGTTTTCTAAATGTAAAGACAAAAAATAACAGCAACATAAATGTCAGTCTTTTTCCATCTATAATGTGACCTTTTAAAAAACAAAAATTCAGAGGAAAAAAAGATTAGGAAAACCCAAAAACAACTAAGTCTGCACATCCCGTCCAACTAATACTTTCTGGAAGAAGCACTTTTGCATTTATTACAGCAACAGCAAGTCTTTGTGAATAAGACTCTGTTAACTTTGCACATCTAGACTTTAGATTTATCCCACTCTTATTTGCAAAAAAGTTAAATTGTCTTCCAATTGTGAAGAGATCTCTTGTGCACAGCTCTCTGTAGGTAATTCCACTGGTTTTCGAGGGGATTGAAGTCTGGAATCTGACTGAGCCATTGCAAGACTTAGATTTTTCTTTTCTGAAGTCATGCCTTGGTCAAACTGGATGTGTGTTTTAGGTCATTTACATGTTGGAATATGAAATTCCTCCTTGTCTTCAGCTTTCTGACAGGCCAGCAGGTTTTGTGCCAAAATATCTTGATATTTGGAGCTATTCATTATCCCATCTATCTTGACTAGAGCCCCTTACCCAGCTGAAGAGACAGCCCCAAAGAATGAGGCTACCATCACCATGCTTCAAAGTCAGTATGGCTTTCCTTGGATGATGAGCTGTTTTGGCTTTGCGCCAAAAACACATCTCTTACAATTAAGGCTGAAAAGTTCAACCTTTATCTTGTCAGACCATAACACATTTTCCCACATTGTTTGGGGTGATTGAATGTATCTTTTGACATAATTTATACAAGCTTTGATGTTCCTTTTTGTAATCAAGGGGTTTCTGTCTTGCCACCCTACACCGTAGCCCTGATGTGGAGAATACGGGAGATGGCGAGAACATGCAAGGAGTGAGCAGTACTTGCCAGAAATGACTGTAACTCCTTCAGTGTTGCTATTGTCCTCTTGGTAGTCTCCCTAATAAGTTTTTTCTGTTCTCTCATCACCTTTGGATCGAGTTCCGGATCTTTGCAACGTGTCTTATGTGCCACATTTTCTCCACTTATTGGTAATGGTTTTAACAGTGCTCCATGGTAGATCAAATGCCATCAAAATTCTTTTAGATCTCTCTCCTGATTGGTACTTTTCAACAAGTAGATCTTGCTGTTCCTTTGGCAAATCTCCAAGGACCATGGCTCTCCCAGTAGGATGCAACCCCAAATATCCAAACACATCCTATAACAATGGCTGGCTTTACTCTTATGTTTAATCAGAATCAATTTTGTTGATGGCAGGTGTATGCTATTTATTTACAGGCATAATTGCAGAATGTGATTGGTTATCTTTGAACACAGCTAGAGCCCGCATCATGTGTGCAGACGTATGCAATCAGGGTGTTTTTAATTTTATATTTTTCCTAATAAACAAATCTCTTTTCTCTCGATTTGTGTTTGTTGAAAGGTCACATTAAAGATGTAAAAAGTCTGACATTTATGTTGTTGCTATTTCTGTCTTTACATTTCAAAAACCTGCAATTTCATAAGGGTGTGTAGACTTTTAATATCACTGTAGCATGATTTTGCCTCCATGCTTCACTGTAGGGATGGCCTTAGCCAGGTGATGAGACTCTGTATGCATGAGTGCTTAATGAAAGGTCAAGTTTGAATTGTTTTTGAGCTGGATTGTTGGTGTGTACGAAGGCATGTATTCATAATCAGTGATTTCCAATACTTAAACTCTTATTAAATGGGGATGTTGCAGTTATACCACCAGTCCACAGGGATACCTCTGACAGAATTCAGAACGGATTAACTTGACAAACTGGAGAAAGGGTTGAATATGATTACAATTATCCTTCCTTGGCAGATGCATTAGGTCTTCATTCAAACTTAAAGCCTTTCTCTCCAACTGGCCCTAATCTCAGACCATATTCATTTGTCAATTAATTTGTTTATTTTTGACTGGCAGCCCCAAACCTTGGTTGAGGCTGTCCACTCTAGCCTGCTCCTGGATGGGGAGTCAGTGTACAACCTGGTGGCCAACCCTTTTCTCCTGCTGCTGGCCAGCGTTATTCTCACCAAGTGCTCATCCAAGATGGAGAGCCTCCAGGTAAGAAGGTCTTTCTGTCACAACCACCTCTCCTTGATGAATTATATATTATTGATACATTCTTTTAATGGTAATTCAGTCTCTATACGCGCATTTTACTATTAAGAATGCTTATATCTTGTAAGTGGTGGAGGTCATTTTAGTCCTTTGTACTTGCAGCCATGGAAAATAGGCTTCATAGTGACTACAGTTAACAGTGTGCACTGTACATGGCCTGGCCTGGCGTTTCATCAGGCCAGCCCAGCTCAAGGACTCTTGAGGCTGTTGGCAAGGCTGTATGCTGTATAGTATATGGCCTACTATGGCTGTATAGTATATACATAAGACATTTCTCAACACAAAGTACTTCAAGTACACTAATCAGCCACAACATTAAAATCAGTTACCGGTTTTAATTTGTGAATGAATGGTACAGTATATATACAAATATAATATACATAGACAAATATAAATTGCAAAAACTGCGCCAAAATTGCACCGTAAATTAAAAATGGTTGACCTCCTGTTGGGTTTAGGGTATAGCTACAAGTGGCTTTCTGTAAGCCTTAGGATGTTACATGTGGCTACTGAATTTCGTACCTGTAGGTGAAAGATACCGTGGTGGCTACTTCGTAAAATTTTGCAGGGGGGCGCTATTGAGCTATTTTGCCCCACACTATCCTGAGACCCATCTCAGATATGATTTTCTTTCACTTATGTGTTTACCAGGTTTCGTGAGTTTTTGAGTATCCATAGCACCTCTTTCATGGCGAAACATTGAAACGCAACAAAGGCAACGTTGTTTGATGAAAAGTCACAATTTTCACAATAAAGCATCATCAAAGTCTCAAGGATTATCTGACCACTTTTAAAGTGGATGTGGTCAACCCGCCTCTTGAGCATCTTTAGCCCCTCAAAAATGTGATTCATTTCGGGGGGAGAATATTAATAATTTAAGCTGCAAGCAGCTTTGAACGGGCCCCCGCTCTTTGATCCCATGAGGGGAATGTTATACATGTTGCAGGTCGTATGACATGGCTCTGAATTTGCATGATCGTCGGCAAAAAAACCACTGAGTTAAACATAAATTACTGCGTCCACCAGTTCCATATTTGGATCATACATCAATTCAGGGACGTGCAAATACAGACCCTAAAAAGGGCTTGAGCCCCTGACTTTTGTACTTAGACTTGACAAGCTTCACAATATAACATAATAAAGGTTTTAAGGCTTTTCTGAACGAATTAGAAATGGATGTGGTCAGCCTGCTAGGAGAGGAGCACATGAAAGTATAACATCATTAAATGTTGTCTGTAGTACACGCTATGACTGTAACTGAATATTGGCATGTAGATATCTTCAGGCCGGGACTGTCATCATTCATGTGAAGTTTGGGACAGATTTGACAATGTATATTTGAGTTACAACAACTTCCTGTTTCATGGTTTAACAACAACATGCAGCCAGTTTTCAACGAAAACTCAAAATCTTCGCAATTTAGCATCACGAAGATTGTGTCTTTAGATTGCACTGAACAAATTTTGAAGTTGATCTGATCAATTCTTTAGGAGGAGTTTGTTAAAATACGACGCCTGTAAATCGCAAAATCTGTGTGAAAATTGTACAGTAAATTCAAATTGGCTGGCTTAATGTTGGGTTTAGGGTGTGCTTCCAGGAGGCTTTTTTCTAAGTCTTGGGATATTACATGTGCCTACCGAAAGCTGTACATTTTTGTAAATTTTGCAGATGCATCAGTTGTGTTGAAAACGTACGTTTTATGGGACTTGCACAAGGTTGTAGAAAAATGGCTCAATAGCGCCCGCTACAGATTTTCAACAAAGTAGCCTTTGTGGTATGTTTCACTTACATGTACGAAATTTGGTAGGCACATGTAAAATCTCAAGGATTACAAAAAAGCCTCTTGGAGCCATACCCTAAACACAACAGGAAGTCAGCCATTTACTGTGCAATTCTGGTGCAGTTTTTGCCATTTGCATGCATTGTAATTTAACAAACTACTCAGAGATAATTTATTAGATCAAAATTTAAATTTAGAGCAATCTAGATCTGCATTGGTAAATTGCGAAGCTTTTCAGTTTTCATTGAACCACATCTGTGGTGGCATGACGAATTTCGATGTTTCCTTATGAAACAAGAATTTGTCCAATCTCACTTCACATGTTTGATAAAACTCCCGGCCTGAAGACATCTACATGTCAATATTTAGAGATGGTCATAGTGTCACCTGCTGGCAATGATGGTTTTATGCTTTAATGTACTCCTCATAACGTGTTGAGCACATCCATCTCAAACGTGGTCAGAAAATCCTCAAGACCTTGATGATGCTTTATTGTGAAGATTGAGAGTTTTCATACCAACTGCCCTGGTGGCACACTGAATTTTGAGTTTTTGCCATGAAACAGGAAGTTGTTGTTGAGAGAGTAGGGATGCTCGAACAACTCCCAAATCCTGCTATACGCATCAAAAGTTGATATGGTTTTCAAGATTGGGTGTGGTAAAATGGCTTGATGGTGCCCCCTAGAAAATTTTGAAAAAGTAGCCCTCGCAATACATTTCACAGAGATAGCGGAAATTTATTAGGCAAATGTAACATCTCAAGCCAGCACCTTCAACGTACACAACAATTCGAGGGTCTGATCAACAAGTCCCTTGTCTTATTTTCACATATTCTTATTTTTCTCTTCTGTTGTTGTTGTTTTTGACATGTATGTGCAGCTGCTGCCCTGGTGGACCCTGCGCTACATCAACCTGCATCAGCAAATCCTGGAGGCTCGTTCTTCACAGCTCCTCAACTTGGCCCACAGCAGCATGGACAAAGGTCTGTCACTAGAATGTGAACATCCCTGTACATTTTGGTATTTTTGGTTTGGGTTTCTTTTACGTGGTGTGTTACAAGGTCTAACGACCTCAAGATTGTGACGCTCATGTTAATACTCACTTAAAAGACATTGTCCTACACATTGAATGTATGCTCTTGAATTCTTGAATTGCAGAACTTGAGCTTTGAATCACAGGTGGACCACTCACAATAAATAGTAACCTGATTTATTTATGGCTAAATGAAAGTACTGTTGTTGCTGTATTAAAGAATGTATCAGTGTGCCATCTTGTACTCAGCTCTGGATGGACAGTTACTGTCTTCAACAAAATGGTTTATTTCACAACTGATGTGTTTCCATGCATCATTTTTAAGTCCCGGTTACCACCTTTTTACCACGCCAATCAGCTTTTCCCACTTTGTTGTGTTTTAGCCTCAAAGAGTTGAATTGGAGCTTCTAACAGCTGTGCTTCTGTTTCCAGAGGGAATCAAAACAAGCCTGATTGGTTGTCATGAGAGGAGTTTTGCATTGAGTTGAATCTTTCTTAACTTCTCCATGTCATGCTGCTGGACAGCTTTCTAGTGTTGAATTGTGAAGCTAGGCAAGCTGAAGCTAGGGTTGCCTGCTCTGTCTATGGTTATTGTGTGTGTGAAGCAGGGGGGCGAATTAGCAGCCGTTCAGACCTGCATCGAAACAGTGCAGGGTGCTGTGGTGGTCGGGGCATGTTGCTCTACGTACCAGTGAGACATGAAATACGTTCCAGAAAGTACAGTCTAACAGATCCATGAGTTTAAAGGCTCAGACTCCAAATCAACACATAGCCAAATATAATACTGTGAGACAGGATTTTACAGCTCTAGGAAGTTTTCATGGGGGCACTAATTTTAGCTACTGTTTTGATGAGTGCAAGGTAAACACCAGAACTATCTTGTTAAGTAATACACAAGGAATGGGTGCTTGCATATGTTTGTTTGATGGCCGTTATTAAATTACTACTGTGTCTGGCAACTAAAACAGAAAAATATGTAAATGACAACAACTATATCATGAATACATCTGTATTAAAACGCAGTATAGGTGACCACAGAAAGCAGGAGGACACTGAACGTTGGAGTAACAGGCTGACACTTGTCAGAGTAACCGGCTGTGTGTGTAGCTGCCCAGTCACAATCGCGTGTGTGACAGCAAAGTTAAGAAGACAGCTTCCTGTCATCTCTAACTTCCTCTGTAATCACTCATTTTAACTGTCAGTGTAGCCAATGATACATTGCAGCTATTGTCATTAACCTGTATTTATTTAGATTTTATGAGATGATGACGTAATCATAAAAAAATTATTTTTTCAGCCGGCGGTCTGTCTCACTCCTTGCCATATGTTGACTGCTACGCTGTTTTGTTGTTTGCCAACTGAAAAGAGGACGAAGAAAAAGAGATTGATCTTTTTTTTATGTTGTTCATGTGTTTCAATTTTGGCAGAGGTCTCTATTAAAACAATGTGGAGACACTAGTGGGGATTTGAGTTGTTTTTACACACAAATGGCGTTTGAAGATTTATACAGCTTAATTTAGACACATGTTCCTGAACTGAAGAGCAAGACCTTTCATTTAAATGAAGTGGATTATATTGTACAGTTAGGGCTTATTTTCACTATCGATTAATCTGCCCATTGTTTTCTATACAATTCGTTTTGTTCGTGAAATGTCAGAAAATAGTGAAAGGTGTCCGCTATCATTTTCCAAAGCATAAGATGATGTTTTCAAATTGCTTGTTTTATTCGACTGACAGTCAAAGCCCCAAAGATATTCAGTTTACAATCAGATATGTCAAAAGCAGCAAATCATCACATTTCTGAAGTCTTAACTATTGAATATTTGGATTTTTTGATTGAAAAATTACTAAAATGATTAATTGATTATCAAAATAGTGATCAATTGATTCATCAGTTAATTAGCTAATCACTACAGCTGTAGTTATTAATCTGGTATGTTTATTAGACTTCATTTCAGTGACAGGCACTGTCCATAGTATAATCTAAGTAGTCTGATGCAGTATAAGGCCCAATAGCCTTGGTTTGCATGCATCTCTTCATGTGTGGCATTGATTATAAGTAGATTATACAGTACAACATACAGTATTCATTGGAATTTACATTGTAGCCTCCGGAAAATTTATGATTTATTTAAGCTCTGTCATAAATTGTCATTTTATCCAATTTTAAGCCATAATTTTTTGATTCACTTGTTATATCCTTGCCGTTTTACCTACATGTTTTAACTAGGTTAACTGGGCCAACAAGCTTGTTGAACATCTGCTCATATTGCTCAATTTTTGTATCAGAAAAAAAATGCCCTTTTGGAGACTGGACTGAAATTCCCTGTCCTCTTTTACAGTGCTGAAATGCCAGTCTCTGTATTCGGAACAGAGAAACCTTGCTATCCAGTTCCACCTAGAATGTGTCTACACCAGTCTGACCTACTTTGAGTACCAGCCGGCCAAGGAACACATCAAGAGGGCACAGGAGCTCTCAGGGGTGAATATCAACATGACTGGTATGTAAAGTACAGCAGTGCCCAGTCCTAGAGAATATAAGGAAGCTATGATACCTTGTAATGATCCTTTTAGACAGATATTGGATCAAGCTTTAGTGATACCTCAGTTGAAGGTAACAACTGTTTGTATTTGGTCAATCAAGGTGCCATTGGCAAACGGACCCGCTTCCAGCAGAAGAACTTAGCTCAGCTCATCCTTGAGGTCAATAGAAATAACGACCAGCCTAGTCAGATGAACGATGAGGCCAGTCCCACGCCCACACCTCAGGACTGCTTACCTAAGGTTTGAGGTTCTGTTGTCTTCTTTCCAACTTAATGATGTCTTACTTATCACTTTCAACCTTTTGTTGTTCACTTGTCTGACTTTTAAGCTCTGCTTCAGCAACACTCATATATATTTAGAAACTTTGATTTGCACCACATATTTACCTAACCTGCTACACTATTTTCCACCCGATCTGATGACCGATGACCCGATCTTTATTAAATATCTCAGTAGACAGAAGGACAACTCAGAGACCAAAATAACACCTAGGTTGCAAGCCTCTTTTTTAAGCATTATTAGATAAGACATGAGGACAAGATGACGGATTTTTAATGCTGGTAGTGCTGGGGCCAGGTGGTGTAATTATAATTATTTCTGATTTGGAGCCATTCAACTGCAAGATATTGGACAGCCTGTATTAAACTTCATTAAGGCACATCAGTCATACCAGGCTTTATCTGAACATACGTAGATATGTAGATACAGTTATCTACGTAGCAATTGAAATCAGTGTTATGGCTACGAGCGATTTGCCCCAGGGGTAGCATGTGTATAGTAAATAAAGGGGAAAAGAGAATATACCTTTGTGGACCTGACAACACAGAGGAGCATAAATAGGAGGCATCTTCAAGCACAACAGAAAAGGACGTATATATGTAGATATGAGATGAACCAATCCAGTGTCACATCACTGATGCCAGCATAGTTCTTTGGATGACTGAATCAGACATTTTGGTCCACTATACTAAAGCCTGAGCTGAGGTCAAGGAGAATTAAAATGGAGTACAGGCCTGCATTACCAGCAAGCAGGAAGTCATTGGTGGCCTTGACCAGAGCAGTCTCAGTGCTGTGCAGAGAGCAAAAACCAGACTGAAAATTTCATTATTCTTAATAAAATAAATCAGTTGTGTGGAGAAATTTTTTCTAAAATCTTGGATAAAAATGATCGCTTACAGACGGATCTGAAATGACCTATAACAGAGGGATCCAGAGAGGGCTTCTTTAAGAGGGTGTAAACTGTGGCATGTTTAAATTTTAGGGAAGCATACCAGTAGACAGAGCAGCTGACAATGGCTAAAATATCTCGACCAATTGTCTGAAATACTGTTTTTAAAAACCCAGGGGGAATACAGTCTGAAGGGCAGGTGTTTGATTTTGAAAGTGCAACAGAGCATTCCAGGGTTTTTCGGATAGAATTCACTAAAGTGAGTTAGGGGGGCAACAGACATGGATATTAAAATCACCAACATATAACGCTAAAACAGAACTCTGTTATTTTTGAAGCTGATAACATAACAAAATATAGTGAAACTCAAGCACATGTACAGAAAAAGGCCTTTTCCACACCAGAAACTTAATGACCTGTAACTTGAGTTGTATCCATTATCACAGGTTCTGCTTTTGTTTCTGCTGTATGTGCCCCACTTTGTTGGTGAGTTCCTGAGTCTAAATTTCGGCACTGCTCAGGAGGTAGTACTAAATCCAAATTCAGGTATGCTCACAGCTGCTGGTGTATCTCTTGGGGCAGCAACCTGTCCTGATGGACAAACCCAGCTCTGGAGAGCTGGTTAGTGGGATGGAAGCTGGTTTGGAAATCAGTCTTGTGTTACTCTCTTTGTGCCTTCCCGTCGACCTCCTACTAAAAGTGGGGCTCTTCTAATAAGTTAATGACATTGATCTTTAAAAGTCATTACTACTTTTTCCATTTTTGTGTCTCCCACAACTGAACTGCACTCACCACACTTGCCTACCAAGCAGGACATAAAAATGACGACATTGTCACCATCTGGTGTTGCCTGTTAAATAATGTATATACGAAACATTCTGGTTTGTAACGTAGTGGAAAATAAGGCAGAACCTAGAACCTAGACTTTACAGGTTTTCACAGGTTCAGTTTATGGGAAGCTGCAGTTTACGGGCTGGTAAGTTTCCATCTTAGAAGAGAGCTAAAAACGTTAGTAGAATAACTCAGTAACAACAGTTACATAGCAGTATCTACTTAAAATTTGCTAACATTAGATAATATTTGCCACCATGGGCGACAGGTCAAGTGAGGCTGTGGCAGTGTGTTTTATTATTTGTGAATTAAACCTTTCATTTGTAAGTGGAAGAACATGTTATTTTTTTAATTCAAAAGTTATACCATGTCACTGATAAACCAATCTCTAATGCCAAGAGAATACATTATATGTTCAAACTGTCATAATATGGATCATACTAGATGTGTGGTAGACCCCATTCTCAGCAACCTCCTCCAAGCCATATCTCACACCATTGTGCCAGCTATCACCCATGTGATAAATGCTTCACTGGCTTCTGGAACATTTCCAACCACATTCAAACAGACTCGGATCAGTATTGACCGGTTTTGTTACTTCCATTGTTATGTAAGGCTATTAAAAGGGTGGTGTTCAAGAGGTCTCAGTATTTCTGTCACGGAACGCCCCCTTGATTCAAATCTGTCATGCTTTAAGAGTGGCCCCTCCACTGAAACAGCTCTGTTGTCTGTGATGGAAGCCATAAGGGCAGCTAGAGCTGCAGCTTAGTATTCGGTCCTTATCTTGCTGGACCTATCAACACCCTTGGACATGGTGAACCACTGCATCCTGCCACAGTTCTGGTAGAAATTTTTGGCACCCCTGAATTTTAAGTACAGAATTTAGAATATCTGCAGAAATAAATGCAAATTAACCAATTTTGTGTAATCAGAATATTTAATAAAATATACAAAGTTACTGAACCAAAAAAACCCCTTTCATATAGTGAGACACAATTATTGGCACCGCTTATGTGAAGTTCCTCACATAAAACAAAAAACAAATAAGACTCACCTGTGCTTAATTTTCAGTGCTCAAATGACCTGAATTAACCAATGAATGATGGTTTTAATGCATAAAAAGGGGCTGATTGCTTCCAGCTTCTTTTTCACAATGATGAAGACAAGAGAGCTGTCTGAGATCATCGGAAATGCTACTCTTACAAATCATCACAATTCCAAGGGCTACAAGGCGATCACCAAAGATTTTGAAATCCCTGTTTCAACAGTTCAGAATGTTATCAAGAATTTTCACAGTCATAAAACTGCCACTTCCAGGACTTGGTGCTAAGAAGAAACTCAATGAGAGAAGTCTGATGCAGATGGTGGAAAAAAACCACACGAGACATCTAAAGAGCTTCAGGCTGATCTGGGGCAATCTGGAGTGGTGGTTTCAGCATGTACCATACCCGGCACACTAAACCAAATATAGCTCCATGGGCAAAGACCAAGGAGGACACCACTATTGACAGAAAGGCACATAAAGGCAAGACTTATGTCTCCAAAAACTTTCACAGATAAACCACAGTCTTTCTGGGATAATGTTCTATGGACAGATGAAACCAAAGTAGAGCTCTTTGGGAATGCAGTGCATCAGTTTGTTTAAAGGAAATTAAATGAAGCCAATGAGGAAAAGAACACCCTACCTACAGTAAAACATGGTGGAGGTTCTATCATGCTGTGAGGCTGCTTTGCTGCCTCTGGTACTGGGGGCACTGAATGTATCAAAGGAATGATGAAATCAGAAGATTACCAAGGCATTTTAGAGCTGAATTTGTTACCCAGTGTGCGAAAACTAGGTTTGAGGCAAAGGTCTTGGGATTTTCAGCAGGACAATGTATACATCCATCTAGTTTAAAAGGAAAAAACTGACTCTTTTAAACTGGCCAGCAATGAGTCCTGACCTAAATCCCATCGAAAACCTTATAAGAGAGCTGAAATCTTCCATTGCAAAAAGGACTCCTGCAAATTTAAAAGAGCTTGAACGCATAGCAATGGAAGAGTGGCAGAAAGTACAAGCAGACACGTGCAAGAAGCTTCTAGATGGCTGCAAGAAATGTTTAGAGGCTGTCATTGTTTACAAAGGTTCTGCAAATAAATATTAGTGAAGGATGCCAATAATTGTGTCTGTGTGTACTTGTATTTTTAGCTATTTTGCAATTTTTTTTTTTTTTCTCTTCAGACTTATATTTAAATATGTTGATTATACAAAATGAGTTAATTTACATTTATTTCTGAAGATATTCTAAATTCTATACCTAAAATTCAGGAGTACCAATAATTTCAACCAGGACTGTATTTGTACTCTCAAATATGGGCATCTCAAGCAAAGCGCTTTCTTGGTTTGAACCCTATCTCATTGGGTGTTCCTTCAACGTGTCATGGCAAGGACATACATTCTTACCCCATCCTCTCCCCACAGGGGTCCCCCAGGCTCGGTGCTTGGGACCCTCCTCTTTGCAATATACACCACCTCCCTGGGCCCAATTATCCCCTCGCATGGCTTCTCATATCACTCCTACACAGACGACACCCAACTATACCTGTCATTCCCGCCAAATGACCCACGGTCTTGGCGCAGATCTCAGCCTCTCTCTCAGACATATTCACATGGATGAAAAAATGCCACCTTCAACTAAATCTCTCTAAGACCGAACCATTATAATATCGTCATTAAGATTGCCTCTTCATCTCTCACCCCAACCAATGTTGCGAGAAACCTGGGTGTCATGTTTGATGACCAGCTATCCTTCTCTGACCATGTTGCATCTGTCTCCTGGTTGTGCTGTTTTGCACTATACAACACAAGAAAAACCAGGCCTTACCGGACTCAGTACACCACCCAAATCTTGGTACAGGCCATGGTTATCTCTCAGCCCCACTACTGCCACGCTCTTCTAGCGGGCCTCCCTTCACACACACAGTGAAACCCTTACAGAGGGTCTATAATGCATCTATGCATCTGATTTTCAATAAGCCTAAAAGGGCACACGTCACTCTGCTGCTCATTGACATCCACCAGATACCCATGGCCACTTGAATGAAATTCAAGTTACTAATGCTTGCCAACAGAGTAACTTCTGGGTCTCCACCTAGCTACTTGAACTCAATTATATGGGCTTATGCTCTTTCTCGGCCACTGCTTTCCTCCAAGTAACGCCATCTCATATTGCCATCCCTGCATGTGAGGCAATCACAGTTCAGAGTTTTCTCGTTTGTGGTTCCCCGATGGTGGAACAAGCTACCAAATGTTTTCAGAGCAGGATCATCCCTGTCTATCTTCATGAAACTCATCTCCTCCGAGAATACCTCCTCTCCTAACACCTCTAAAACCCTAACATGCCTAACTTGCAATTGCATTGCATTTTCTGTGCAATCTTTACCTGATCTCCTTGCACTTTGTCTTTTGAATAGATCTAGTACTTAACACTTACTTCAAGGTCTCCTACTGTATAGAAACTTTAGTGTTGCCTCTCATTTATAAGTTGCTTTGGATAAAACCGTCTGCCAAATGAGTAAATGTAAAATGAATGTTCAAGCCAAAGTGTATCATACTGACATGTAGTGCATAAACAAGTTTTAAGGGCATTAAAAATCTGAGAGATTACCTAAAACAAACAAACAAATAAAAAAAATTATGCAGTTGCTTTTTTTGTTTGAATTGAAATGTATCATTTGGTCTAATGCAAAATAATATAAATGCATGCACTCAAGCATGAATAATACATTTTATTATTTGCATGATCAATCCTTATTTTGGTCATTAAGTTAGAATAAATAATACAAACTGAAACCATAATTGTATTAAAGTACTTAAACATCGACAAAATAATCAGTCAATGCTAAAAGGAGATTATAGCAGTGACCAAAATTGTGAAGGTTCAAGCCATAGCTTATTATACCTATGATTCTCAACAGCATCTAGAAAAAGCACCTAGTGACAAATATAGCTAGTTTTTGAACAAACCTTAGCTACTTTCTGTAGAAGAGAGTAGTAAGTAATGCCCCGTGTGCGCAAGGCCAGGCATTCCCTCAGCAGGCACAAATCTCAATGCGTCTCATGCTGATCATTTTACGAGTAAATGTAGCCGAAATCAAAAGCACAGCCATTGCTTTTTACTATGTGTATAGCGATTTTGTCAGATGACGATACGGGTTTAAAAAAATCAATTTTAGAAGTGCAAAGTTGCAACTTGGAAATGGCTTGGAAGTGACTCTGGGTAATATGTAGTCTTAATGGGCCACGTTTCAGTCACTATTTCATACTTGTTTTGTTTTATAACAACAGAAACAGAAAAATATGTAAATGAGAACAGCTTTATTGGGAATTTGACTGTATTAAAATACTGTATATGTGAACACAGAGAGTAGGACAGAGGCAAACAGATGAAGGGCGGTCCAGCCATTTACTAGGTTTTGACCAAGTCTTGTCAATTAAAGATTTTAAAAATAGAAAAAAAATATACAATTGTGCTATGTATAAAAGTTTGGGCAACCTTTTAATTGTGAAGCATTCAGAACTTCGTTGACTTGTTAGACCTAAATTGACTCATTAGGCCTTGTAGGGCAGGTCAAGAATTGTCATTAGGAATTTGAGGGCTTGATAAACTCTCTAACTCTTCAAACCTTGCAGTACACAATCATGAGCTTCTCTACACATCTGAGTGAGGATCTGCATATGCAGCAAACTGGTGCCTACAAAGCAGGGGAGGCTATAAAAAGATACCAAAGCACTTTCAGCTTGAAATTTTCACTTTTCGAAATGGTAGGTAAAAGGAACTGTGGAAGTCGAGACAAAGCAACATCTGGATAAGCTAGTCGTTTTGGAAACAAGAACTATGGACAGATGAAGTTAAAATTGTGCTTTTTGGCCAAAGTCACACAGGTGTTTTTGGAGGAAAAAAGGAGCAGCATCTGATGGAAAGAACATTTTTCAAACTGTTTAGCAGGGAGATGGAATTATTCTGTTTTGGGGTTGTGTGGCAGCACAGGAAACATTGCACAGCTAGAGGAAAGGATGGATTCCATTAAATATCAGCAAATTCTAGATGCAAATGTCCTGCAGTCAGTCAAAGTGAAAGTGAAAAGAGGATGGCTTCTATAACCAGACAGTGATCCAGCGCAGACTTCATAGTCCACCATGAACTACAACAAGAAACACAACATCTGTAACAGCTGTCACAGTCTCCTGACTTGGAAATGATTGAACATCTGTGGGTAGATCTCAAACATGCTGTGCATGTAAAGCAGCCTAACATAATCTCAGAACCTGAAGTTATCTGCAGGAAGAGTGGGTGATAATTTGTAAAATAGAGCATATGAAGACTCTTAACTGGCTAGAAAGCATTCTGGATCAGCTGGAGAGTATTTAAAGATTTGTTGGGACAGCCTGATAATAAGGAGATGCAATAATCCATCCAAGTAACAAAAGCATGGACTAGTTTTCCTGCATCTGCTTGAGACAGGATTTGCCCAAGTTTTTGCAATGTTACATAAGTGAAAAAAGTCAGTCCTTGAAGTTTGTTTTATGTGGGGGTTAAAGGACATATCCTGATCAAAGATAACTCTGAGATTCCTAACAGTGGTGCTGGAGGAACTACATAATTAGATAATGTATTTCTGAGGTGTTGGGGGCCAAGCACAATGACTTCAGTTTTGTCTGCATCTAACAGCAATTTAACAGCTGGATGACCAGCAAAGTTGCTGGTCATCAAGGTCTTTATGTCCTCATGACATTCTTGAAGTTTAGGTAACTGATAGGTTTCCCTGTGCTTCAATGACAAATACAGTTGGGTATCATCTGCATAACAATGGAAGTTTATGGAGTGTTTCCTAATAATTTTGCCTAAAGGAAGCATATATAAGGTGAACAGAACTGGTCCAGGCACAGAACCTTGTGGAACTCCGCGACTAACTTTTAAGTATATGGAGGATTTATCTTTAACATGCACAACATTTAAACAAGCTTAGAGCGGTTCCTTTAATGCCAATTAAATGTTCCAGTCTCTGTAATAGGATATGATGGTAAATGATATCAAATGCAGCACTAAGACCTTACAAGTACAGAGGCAAGTCCTTTGTCCGGTGCAATTAGAAGGTCATTTGTAACTTTCACCACTGCTGTCTCTGTGCTATGATACACTCTAAATCCTTACTGAAAATCCTCAAATAAACTATTATCACATAAAAAGTCACACAACTGGTTGGCAACAGCTTTCTCAAGGATCTTAGAGATAGATATGGGTCCTATAGTTGGCTAAAACATCTGGATCAAGAGTAGGCTTTTTAAGAAGAAGTTTAAATACAGTTGTTTTAAAGGAGTGCGGTACATAGCCTGTTAATGAAGATATATTGGTTATATCTAGTAAATAGGTGCTAACTAAGGGTAAATCTTTCTTAAGCAGCCTAGTTGGGATGGGGTCTAAGAGACAAGTTGATGTTTTAGATAAAGTCATTGTTGAAATTAGTTGGCGAAGGTTGATGGGAGAAAAACTTTCCAAGTATATATCAGGTCTTACAGCTGTTTTTTAAAGCTCCTGTGTTTGAAGATTAATCGGTGAAGGTTGAGGGCAGGAGGTGGTGAACTTGTGTCTAATAGTTAGAATTTTATCATTAAAGAAGCTCATGAAATCATGGCTACTGAGAACTATGGGAATATGTGGATCAGTGGAGCTATGACTCTCTTTCAGCCTGGCTACAGTGCTATTTCTATGTAATTGTACGTAGTATCTGTTTGAAACATGAACTGGTTGGTGGTGAACCGTGGGCTTCTGGCTACGCTTCTTGTTACAGTCACCAATATATATATATGTATATATTTGTGTGTATATATTTGTGTGTGTATATATATGTGTATATGTGTGTGTGTGTGTGTGTGTGTATGTGTGTGTGTGTGTGTGTGTGTGTGTGTGTGTGTGTGTGTGTGTGTGTATGTGTGTGTGTGTGTGTGTGTGTATATGTGTGTGTGTGTGTGTGTGTGTATATGTGTGTGTGTGTGTGTGTGTGTGTGTGTGTGTGTGTGTGTGTGTGTGTGTATATGTGTGTGTATATGTGTGTGTGTATATGTATGTGTGTATGTGTGTATATATGTGTGTGTGTGTGTGTGTGTGTGTGTGTGTGTGTGTGTGTGTGTGTGTGTGTGTGTGTGTATGTATGGATACGTGTATATGTGTGTGTATGTGTATATGTATGTGTATGTGTATATATATGTGTGTGTATGTATGTGTATGTGTATATATATGTGTGTCTGTGTATGTGTATGTGTATATATATGTGTGTCTGTGTATGTGTATGTATAAACGTGTATGTATGCGTGTGTGTGTGTGTGTGTGTGTGTGTATGTCTGTATAAATAACTGCTTATGTATGTATATATGAATATATATATACACATGTATATGTATTTACATGTGTGTATATGTATTTACATATGTGTGTATATGTATTTACATATGTGTGTATGTCTATGTATTTGTATATGTACATATGTTTGTCTCTATGTGTATATGTATATATAAACATCTATGTATACATATGTATGTATGTTGTATTTATGTATACATATGTATGTATCTGTATGTATGTATACATATGTATGTATCTGTATGTATGTATACATATGTATGTATCTGTATGTATGTATACATATGTATGTATCTGTATGTATGTATAAATAAGTGTGTTTGTGTGTTTGTAACAAGTTTGTAATAAGTGTGTTAGAAGTAGCAGGATGAATTCTGAAGTTTATAGGGCTATATTATCTGCTCATATTCAGCCAAATGAAGAGTGGGAAATATGATTCTCATGAGCAAGACCCTAAAATACCTGAACTCCCTTCCAACTTGTTCCAATGCAACAACCTTCACCTGGTCATGAGTTTTGGCTAGTGATCAAATGACTCTTTTTGTGGATACAAGCATTATCATTAGAGTTAGGGTAATAAGCTCAGACATCCAGAAGGAGCTCGGAGTAGAGCTGCTAGTCATTTAGGTCGAATGGAGCCATTTAAGGTGGTATGGGTATTTGAAAGGATACCTCCTGAGCACCTCCATTTTTAGATTTTCTGGGCATATCCAACTGGTAGAAGTCTCTGTGGTAGTCCTGAACATGCTGGAGGAATTATATATCTAATCTCCTATGGAAATGCCCAGGAGTAGTCTGGAATACCTATTTTAGCCTTTGTTACTGCAACCTGGCACATGGAAAGTGCAGTATATGGAGGGATTGACGTAGGATCAAAAGCAGAAATAGCTTGACGTTGTAAAGCCTAAAAATTTCTAATGAAGTGGGTCAGTGTGAATGGAAGGGCAGACGTGAAAGTGTGTGACTTTGTCATGGAAGACAGCTGTTCAGGTTTGATGTTTTCCAGCAGTCAATGTTGTTGGACCACAATCTTTCCTTAACCTTAAATAATCAGTTTTTTTTCATTTATATATGTAATGTATATTGAACAAAAGAATACATGAAGTACTTAATACATAGCCATATGTTTGAACTGTTTGCACTAGAAAGTAACAGGTTCCTGCTTGGGCCATGGCCTAACATTTCACCAGAGATCACTGAAATCTGTCAAGTAATGTTTTGGATGTTGTGCTAACAGTAAAAAAACAAAAAACATTCAGAAAAGACAGAAAACATAACCTTCTTGGTAAGAAAAAAGGAACTTGTGACTTATACCCTCTAAATTAGTGCTAAATCAGGTTGAAATTGGGAATGAAACATTAGTTCCATCTTTTGTATATTTTCTGAAATTGGCCTAAAGGTTGAATAAGCAAGGTGATGACCAGAATTGTCTGTTCAGTCCCTGAAAAGGCAGGCTTAAGTTCCGGGTGGGAAAAGTGAAAGAGCAGCACTTGCTCTTCCTTCATCAACACCACTGTGGTGCCCTTGAATGAAGCCCTTAATCCCAGCCACTCCAGTTGAGCTGCTAAGTGGCTAGTAGTGGTGACTGGAGACCGGGACAGATAATGATCTAAATCAAGGCTGCCAATAACCAGAGCTCATTGGCTTTGTATCTAGAATGGATGGGAGGAAAGTAGAAAGGGATGAAGAGGGAACTCTTCATCACTGGCCAATCAAAACCACTGCCAGCAGGGAAACTGGGCCATTTCTGTCGCTGTGGTTCCAACTGGATTTGGAATTGTTGTTATTCTAATGAAAGCAAGTCTGATCCAGAGTTCTTATTGCTGGTGCCAGACCACATTGTCACACTGTAGGGTTTGGATTGAATTAGCTCTTTTTGCATCAATATGTTTGCCAAATTTAAACCAGAGGAATGCACTTGTCTGTTGATTTGTCTGAGTGTCATGCACTGTTCAGTCCTAAAGCTCTGAATGCCTCACATTTGGGCAAGTATTTTGATCCCTGGTTCCTCCTGTCCACATTTCTTGGTGTGATTGTGCAAGACACTGAACTCCTCTCCTTCTGATTAGTGTGTAAGTGGGTAAATGTGAGACATTGCAAAGCAACCTGGCACTGCTCTCAGGTTGAGGTAGATATATAAGTGCAGTCTATTTACAGTTTAACTGATTACAAGATCCTTAGACCCATCAGCCTGTTGGTTGTTGGGTACAAGGCAATCTGACTTCATTTTGCAAAGACTTGAGTCTAAGTCAGCAAACAAAGTACTGTGTAGGTGAACATATATCTAGGAACTAAGAGGTAGATGTTCATGCATGAAAGTTGTGTTGTGCTTTTCATTCTGTTACCTCATAATCCTTAACGTCTGCCCTACTGTAATCACATCTAATCTAAATATTGTTTATTTGCATAGTGCATTTCAAAAGCCGAACGTCAAGTTGTTCACAATAAAAAAAATAATTCATTTTAAAAAAAAGTCAAGAGTCCAGCAAGTCCAGGTAGAACTCTAATTTTAGAAGATATAATTTTCATGTGCTAACCTGTAGTTGTGTGTATTAGACTGTATTAGGCTACTTTGACAGTAATTCCTTTTTAAATAGGGCCTACCCAACTGAAGAATACTGAAACACATGCAGAACCGAACACCTTGTACTGAACAATTTGGGACAAATGCTCATATACACACTCTAAAGCTTAAAGAGAGTTTAATAGGAATTCGTTGGTGAGATTTGTCTGAAATCAGAAAGCTTAGAAAAGATATCAAACTAATGATGCCTAAACAGAAATAATCATGAAAAACTCCTAAATGAGATTCCTTAAATATTTGCTCTTAAGCTACAATTGAGAAAAACAACTTAGACATGTGGTGGAGCCCACCAAGAGAGGAAGCCAACCCACATATTTACTGGTCCAGCTCTGAGTAAAGCAATTGAAGGACTTTGATGATAGGCCTGATCACTGTTTAGAATCCCAAGATAACTGCAGTAACCACAGTGCAGTAGCAGCTCAGTGAACTTCAAGCTAAGGTCTGTCTGAGATGACTTTTAAGTGTAACTGTGGTTACTGTATTTTTTTAAATTGTGTTATCGCATCACTTCCTGTGGCTCGGGACATAGAGAGTAGTGAAATGGACATGTATCTTCAGATGAAATAGTCACCTGCGTTTGCTTAGGCCACACATTTGTTAATGTAAGTTAGAGTTTTATTACTAGATATGTTGCATCTTGCTAAAGCTGGCTGCCTGCTGTTGGCTCCAATTTTGAAAAAGTCCCTGCTTATCAGTGAATATTAGATAAAGAGAAATAAAAGCCATCCACTCACCATCACCTAGTTTCAACAAATTACCCACAAAGCATGCGTCATCCCAGTCTTAAAGCTGTATGTCACGCAATTGTAGTTTTTCTTTTTAAAGGTCGTGGTGGCAAGCAATTTCTCAAAACTATGTAATGTTTAATCGAAAACAGCTACTGGCTCTCTTTGCAGCACTTTGTTGTTTTCATGTGCAATGGTTTATGGCTGCTCCATGCGTGTACAAATCTGACTCCATATGTGTTTCTATGCTTACAGGACTACAGTCTGGGTGATGACACCGTGCTGGATAAGATCAGTTTAGCAGAGCCAGATCAATATGAGCTGCCTGACCTTAGGGCAGAGGAGCAGGCCCTCATCCTGTGCATCTGGTAAGTCTAATACCTAAGAGCTCAGTACTTTTTCTGCAGGTTTCTTTTAAATCAGTTTATTTAAGCTTAAAACACGTTAAAATTTTAATGTCATGCTTATCTACCAGTGACCGAAACTGAAACATTTTGGATGGTGTCACAGAAACCTGAGGATTATAACTTTATCCGTCGCATATCATAAGAAATTGCCTCCAAAGCCTGAAGAATGAAATAATTTCTCACCATTCTGCACATCAATTTAGAGCAAATTAAACACTCAGTTCAATCTGTCCAAGCATAATGTGTCATAATCATATGTCCTTTTACCTGGTGTGTCACAGTGATTTTGCTAACATCTTAGCACTGAGTGGGTACTCTATTTTATCAATCCCATGACCTTTAAATGGTCATATCACATATACATTCACTGGGTAATTTTTTAGACAAAGTTAATAAGCTAGTTACACTGTTAGTCTGATCTTGTTTTCTCTTTAGATTTTCTTTCTTTGCTTTTTATATTTATAATTTGTTAGAACAGAGCCTGCTGTGTGGTAGCCTCACCTGCAGACAAAAGCTTTTTAAAACCTTGATACATATATAGTTTACTGGTGATGGCATTTCTCTTGTCAGAGCAAAAGGAAAGTTGAAGTTATCAGTGGACACTGTACATACTGTACAGTGTTGGATGAATTCCCATGACTAGATCCATTAAGTCACAGTACTGCACTGTACTCTTTGACAGAACACAAATGCTATCCACTCAGTGGTATAAATTTACAACAAATTACCTATTCTGAAGCAGCCCATATAATATCCAACACATCAAATGTGCTACCAGGGGTGGAAAAACACACTAGACAAGGCTTATACAAACATTAAGAAGCGTATACCACACTTAGGCCAGTGAGGTCACCTTTCTGTACTTTTAACCCCAGCATACCCCCCCTCTTCAGGTGAAAAGCTCAACACACCACAAAGACTGCTGAGATATGGCCTGCAGGATTGTTTTGACAGGACTGATTGGATATTTTTGAGGATTAAGATTTGTAAGAGTACATATCAATATACTCTCCTACATAGGATGACAAAGGAGGTCGAAACTCTCCTCAAGGACCACAAAACTGCCTTTAGTCCAGTGACATAGCCCAATACAGCGCTGCTAGTGCCAACCTAAAAAGAGGCATCAGGAAGGCTAAATTGGCCGACAAGCGGAAGATTGAGGACCACTTTACCAACAACAACCCACAGAGGCTGTGGCGGGGCATCCAGCACATTACCAACTATAAAATGTGCTCTGTGGAGCACAGACCTCTGCCAAGACCAATGTCAAAGAACATACACCAGACTTCAAAAGGAAAACATTCAAATTCATAGTAAATTATCCATATCAGCCCCAAAATTTAATGGGTTCTTCCCTGGTCCATGCTCCATCCCTCCACCAAGTTTGGTGCAAATCAGTTTAGTACTTTTTAGGTAATCCTGCTGACAAACGAGCAAATCAAAAACAAACAAACAAAGGTGATTACTTAACCTCCTTGGCAGAGGTAACTTCAAAGATTCAACTTTGCCTTCAACACCATCTTCCCAGACAGACTGGTCGGTAAACTTACTGACTAAGAACTTTCCCAACCCACCTGCCACTGGATGAAGAACTTTCTGACTAATGGTCCCCAGACTGTTTGACTAGGCCCCCACCTTCCCTCCACCCTTACACTCAACACCCACTAGGACCATCATCAAGTTGGCGGACAACGCGACTGTGGTTGGACTTATTTCAGGAGGAGACGAGACAGCCTGCATGGATGAAGTCCAGAGACTGGGAGCGTGGTTTTTTAGGGAATAATCTTGTACCTGAACTCCTTAAAAACAAAAGAACTAATAATAGACTTGCGAAAGAATAGTAGACCCCAGTCCATTATACATCAATGGGGACTCTGTGGAAAGCGTCCCTGTCCTCAGGTTCCTGGGTAGGACCATTGCAGAAGATGTCTCTTGGGGACCACCCACCAACTCCACAGCCGTAGTCAAGAAGGCATGCCCTCTCCATTGATAATGTGCTGACGTACTGCATGTCTGCATGGTACACCAACTGCTCAGCAGCGGACAGGAGAGCCCTTCAGAGGGTCATCAAGACCGTCCAGAAGATCATCGGCTGCTCCCTGCCCTCTTTTGACTTATTTAGTTCTTGCTCCCTCAGCAGAGCAAATAGCAGTAAATTGGCAAATTTACTGACCCATCTGACCCTAGACATCTGTTTGACTTGCTGCCCTCTGGTAGACTTCACTACTTCTACATAGGATCACTGTAACACCTTTGTTTGTATACTGTATATACCAACTATACTACTTGTATCGACTTCATGACTGTAACTCAGCAAATGTGCAGTATCTTCAAGTGCAATACCTTTTTTGGTTTGTCTCAATCATTGCTGGTAGTTGGTAACCATAAGTTAAAGTGTCCTTGAGCAAGACACAGAACTCCAAGTTGCTCCCGGTTGGTAGGCCAGAGACTTGCATGGTAGCTCACTGCTATGAGAGGCAAAGCGAAGTAAAGCTCTTTGTCCGCTAAGGTAGAAACATCATTTACAGTACTTTACGTAAAAAGGTGCATCTCTGAAAAGGGGCTTTACTCTACCCTCACTGATATAAATGAGTTGGATATTATATTATAAACTCCTCTCAGCATGATGCAACATATTTTAACACCACCACAAACTATAGCCTCCTTGATAAACAGTTGAATCAACACCTCTCTAAAAAAGATCCAAACAAAAGCATGATGTAAGTATTATTATAAATAAAATATAACATTATATTATTAATGGTAACTTGATAACCTTCAGAAAGATATTTTATTTGATCCATCGCAGGGTTGTTTATTAGATTGAGTTTTATGATAAACACTAGCTGGCTTCTAAGCTTGAGGAAGAAAATAAATTCAAAACAAACTACTAGGAACAGTTTCCATCAGCTAACTATTTAATCAATTTCAGTCATATAACCTAACCCAAGTCCCCAGGTTAGCAAAAGCAGAAGTGTTCTTTTATGAGTTTTGTCTTCTGACTGTAATTGAAATGGGATTTAATCACTCGTTAAATTTGTTTGTCAGGATTTACAGTTTATCATATGGAAGCTTTGTCTAATAATGGCAGTGCCTACCCAGGATAAGCATGGTGTGCAAAGAAATACTCAACCTAGAAAAATATGTGGGTTTTCCACACTCACCAAAAACGCACACAGATTCACACATTTTTATAAACAAAGGAACTCAGAAGGTATTCTTTTATCCCATACAACCTTCATGACAACCTGATTAATGAACACACTGTATGTACAGCTGTACGCCCCTTTGGCCCTCTTCCATGCTAATCTATTGACCAGTAACAGTTGGCTGGAGGATTGAGTGTAAAGAGGATAAATTGGAATAGTATTAAAGGACTTAGCCAGCTTCTTGTACTATATCAATCTGGTAGAATTTTTAACAGTGTTTGAATGAAAAAAAGGCAAGGCATGCTTCTAATTATTATCTCATCTCCCTGAAATCCAAATCCATTAGTCAGCCTCCTTAAGCCAAAGCCTCCCTTTCTGGCAGCACCTGCACTTAAACTTAACAGGATACTTCAGCAGTGATTCCATCAAAGCTTATTGTATTTCATCTTGATGCACTTTTTACAAATGGCAATGCCAGCTGTCATTCATTTGATCCAGCACTTTAGGCAGCGCTACAATATCTTAAAAAAATATTGGATGGATTGCCATAAGATTTGGTACAGATAATCATAGTCCTGGCATGAATCCAATAACATTTTGTTTATAATCATCAATTTATTAATTCATAGTAAATGCACCCTGTAAAAGTCAATAATTATTCTTGTGACAGACTCCTTAGTCTAAAGAAGTGAGCCACCCTGTTTTCTGCAGGGGTAATTTTTTCATAATGTATATACTATGTCTTGACCAAGATTGTTGTCTTGCAGCACTGACTTCCAGAAGAATAACCCTGTCCACAAACTGACTGAAGAAGAAATTCTAGCCTTCACATCTGTAAGTCATTGTTTTTTACCAGCTGTGACAGTGGGGCTGATATTGTTTTCACCTTGTGAGGCTGCGTGTCTCTCTCTCTCTGTCTCTGTCTCTGTGTGTGTGTGTGTGTGTGTGTGTGTGTGTGTGTGTGTGTGTGTGTGCGTGTGT
>NC_053410.1:28408557-28421057 GCF_016859285.1 Xiphias gladius
AGGTTTGTTTTTAGACATTTTTAGAGCTGCTGTTGTCAGCTCGAGGCACTGCTTCACAACCCAGCCTGGACTTCGGGTTTTCAAACTATTGTAAGTCATAGGCACCAAAGCACCATGTGCTTTTTGAGAAATATTTTAAAATGACCACATTAATACAAGAGGTTATCTTGTAACATCATTGCTTAGTGCACCTTAGTGGTTCATGCTGGTTTGCGCAAAGATCATTTAATTGTAGTAGATCATACATTCTACATAATATTGCTTCACATGTATTAAAACACAAAAGAGTGCGTTTAATTTATTAATTGTGTTATTGATATAGTTTACCAAGGTTGATCCAAATGTTTGGTATTGGGGCTATTCCAGGCATATTTTGATGGATTGGTATTGGCTTACATAAATCCAATAAAAATCCGGGCCTTTACTCACTGTGGTCTGCAGCTCTGACCACCTCACCCTGCTTGTTTTGCAGGGACACTCCCCTTTATTGGATAGCCTGTGTCTGTACTGGTCAAAGATAATTTGTGAGGGAAAAACCTCAAATCTGTAAAACAACTGTACAATTAGAATGGACTGAGTCTTTCTTTGGTTCCAATAACTCGAACAGAGTGAGACATCTTTTCTAGTGTATCATGTCTTGTCAATTTCAGGAGTCCCAGTTAAATTTCCATTCATATCATATTAATTATATTTTTGAATCAGGACCTCCAGTACTTGAATCAAGCAGCTTGTGTAAAGTAAGAGTACAGTAGCTACAGTTGTTATTTCAATGTATCGGGTACATGAAAAATAAAATGTAACTATATCAGGTTGGAATCTGTGTGAGCAGAGACACAATATTTAAGGACTCAGATCAGGATCAGGGCCAAAAAATGTAATGCAATAAATGTAAATGTAATAAAACAGGATCATAATGGGGAAAAAAAGAGGGAAAACATGTCACAAACACTGAGCCAAATGACCATCCACTGCGTCTGATGAAGTGGGAATATACACCAGAGATGTTACCAGTTGTAGTTAACATCTCTGAAAATCAGTTGTAGTTGTCAAAGTGTAAGATGAGCTTAGAAGTGAAGTTGAGTCATGTATGACTGAAAAGACCAATCACACCTATGAAACCAAGCATGCTACAGTTGTATGTTAGATTGGGAGGTGGGGTAGTGTGACACAACTGCTTGTGGTTAAGGTAATGTGTGTGTGAACTTAATAATATAAAGCTCTATAGTGTCCTTGGGCAAGATGCTGAACCTCAAGTTGCCCCCGAGGTGACATCAATGTGTGAGTGTGTGTGCGTGTATGTATGAAAGTGCTGTATGAATGTGTGCGTGAATGTGAGAATGTGGCAGTAGTGTAAAGCGCTTTGAGTTGTTGCTAAGACTAGAAAAGTGCTATATAAGTGCAGTCCATTTTCCATTTACCTTTGTAAGTACAAATGAGGGTAACTGCATGAATACATTCAAGGAAAGACTGTCCGAAAGTATGCACTGCTATCCCCATTTGTATGATTCACTGCACGGAGACTACAAATATACACGAAAGACAGAGTTCTTGGTGAAAGATAAGGGAGTCAATAGGATGCAGCCAGAAGAAGGCTATGATGGCATGCTCTTTCCTTACCCTTCAAGTGCGGCCATTTAGAACGGTATAAACACTTTTTCTGTAGACATAGTCAGACGAAATGTCAAATAATCTGATTTGTTCCAACATACTGAACCCTTCACTCAGCTCCAGGTACACCAGCTGTCAAAATGCTCCATTACATTCCCTCAAAACACTGGACCCTAATGTTAAACACACACACTGTTGCGAGCAAGCAAAACCACAAAGTGAAGCAAACAAATATATAAACAGCAGCCATGAGTTTCAGTAAATAATATCCAAACTGCACATGCACATCAGTGGTCAGTGACTGAAGCAAGCAGCATCACTTTTAGTTAATAAAAAGGGTATATTTTTACACTGTTTCAGTAACATTTCACAGGTCATCACACCTCTAAAGTGCTGCTGTTGCTTTGCATTTGTACTTAAGTATTTTGTTTATATGTAGATGAAGAGAACCTGTTTAAAAATGTCCAAATGTCTACCTTCTTGGCCCAACAGCTCCACACTGATATCAGATTATCTATATTACATTGTTGCAGATTATGATCGGTAACAGAAAACCTGATCATTAGATCCATCATGAAAAGCCTCATTGCTGACCCAGGATCTTATAGAAAGGGGTGCATCGTATGTGATTGAAAAAAGACTGTCTGAATCAAAAGAAAAATTTAAAGACGACAAGTGTTAGGCCCGGCATCAGGAAACGATCACCATTCATACAGATTAACACACGACAGAAAAGTAGCACCCCCACACACACATACTGAGTAGGTATTTCATAGTTTTTAACTGTATGGATTGATGAGGCATTAAGTTTCTCATAGTCTAACCTTGCTGTCTCCTATTCTTTGTGAGGTCTAGGCAGCTAATTTGACTAATTAGTCTGGACTCTTCTGATATTTGTCCTTTATTTCTGGTGCTAACACTTCAACTGTGGATCTATGGGACTTTAACTGAGCAGTAAAATGATGTAAACCACTCACATGATGGCAGGGTGGGTCAACGACTCTCTTGTCACCCTAATGACCCTCAAGGTGTTAGGATCACATGGGTTAAGGTGTGGATGGGTGCTAACGACTAGCATTATGACCGGGAGACTCACCGACTCATATGACCTCAACGACTCACAAGTGTTGCTGATCTCACCAAAGGATAAATACCTGGAACTTCCCAGTAGTAAGTTAGAACTGAAGAAGCCTTTCAGATGAGAGGCGAAACATCTTCAAGAACTCCAAGCAAGTCAAGTTGCCTTCGCATAGCACTTACAGAGTAGATTTGGGGATGTTCATGAAATAAAATAAGCAATGTGAATACCTCAATTTGGGCTGTCTTAGGGTTAGAACATGTCCTTTGGCCGTGGTACTACAATTCCACTGCATATATAGTGATATTTGGCTTGTAGGTCAGAGGATATGAGTCACCTTAGATCTGCCTGCAAGGCGACTCTCAGCCCTGTAGCCGGTTTTTCTTAACATACTGTTATATACAACATAAGTTCCAAGAATATAAAAGCTATTTGTGTCTCTTTGTTTTGAAGAGGCATATTTGTTGACACTAATATGTTGGGCTTTCTACGGAAATATATGGTAAAAATGTATACCAAACTCATAACTACATTGAATCAGAACTACTCTACAACTTACCTGTATTTTTAAATATTCATTTAGCAGTCAGGTTTGCTTCACAGTTGAATAAACAAAGAAACCCCTAGGGAAAACCAAGGGATACTGTAGATAGTGCACTTGTATGACTGGTGGCTATTTTACTTTGAAGACCACACAGTGACACACACAAGCATGAGATTCATTTTCCATTTCCCCTTTTTGTTTTCTGGTAATCCAACATTGTATAATTCCTATAGACGAGTTAAAAATGAAAAGAAAAACCTGAATAATTGAGTGAAGGAAAATAACAAATGCATCATGCTGCTACTGTATAAACAATAGAGAGTCTAAGTGAAACTGGAATTTCTAGGAGGAAAGGGTTGAGAGAGAGACGGGAGATAAAAAAAACAGCAAGGTCGTATGCCTTCTGTTAAGGCCATGGTAAACTACACCTTTTTGCTTTAGTCCAAACTAATGAAATTGTTTTAGATTTAGCTGCTTCTTAAGCCATGGTGATCCACCACACCTATCAAATGGTAGGGGAAACTCAGGACACATTGCCCCCTTTAAATAAAGAATCTGTATGCACAACAGTTATTCAACAGATTATGTTGTTGAGGAGCCACCGCCATATTAGTGCTGGACAACATGACTGGCTAGTAAATGACTTCTTAGTCAGTATTAGGCAGTTAGAAAGGATATCCCTCCATACATTTGCCACCCCTTTTTCGAGTGCAGGTTGTGGCACCAGCAGGCCATGTTTTCATACCGAACTATCACACTCAAAAGTGGGGTAGGAAGCCTGGTGTCATAGAGAAGACATGATATGTGATAATCATTCAAATGGGGATAACAGCATCCTGTTTATGACAATGTTCTGACTTGCACTTATGCTGAAGTTTTCTGAGCCCTTAAATAAGGTAGCCCAGATGTTCTTTACCCAAGTCAAGTCTTTCAGTTCCTCTTTGCAAGATCCCAGGTCACTCTTGGGCCAGCCGGGATATAAAGTCGCTCCATCGTATTATTGGTCTTCCTTGAGGTCTTCTTCCAGCTGTTCATGCTCAGAGAGCTTCTAGCAGGAGTTGTCTAGGAGTCACCCTGATCAAATGCCCAAAGCACACCAAGTAGTTACTTTTGAAATGAAGGAGCAGCTGTTCTACCTGACTTCCTTCAGGATATCTGAGCTCCTTACCTGACTGTCTTTTAATTGGGGTGTGCACTACTCTCAACTCCATTTTCCGGTAGAGTTCTATGGCCTCAGACTTGAAGGTGCTGACACTCATTCCAACAATGTGCTTAGTGGGTATTGGAGTCTGCCAGTGTTGTGCCTTGTCACTGACTCTTTTTGTGATTTTCATGGCCAGAGTGTCAGGTGGCCTTGGGATTGCATCTCTGCTTCTTGGTGGATGATGTGACTGCAATGGCTTCATCAGAATGTGACCCCCAGCATGCACAGGGACAGTTTCCACCTGAGTCTGAAGCAGCTGAGATGAGTGTCAACCATTATCTGTAAGCACACGTGTATATAGGCTGTATATGTTGATAGCACATAACTGAGTCTGGGGTGAAAATACTACAGCAGTAACTGAACAACAAATGATTTGTCCAGCAGGTTTTGTCTGAGTCTCTTAAATGAGTCATATAGTGAACACTCCAGTCTGCCCAACAATTGCCACAATATTTATGCTTTCATAGCAATCTTCTATCCAAGCACTGTTGTTGCATTGTTTGTGGGTAGGATTGTGTGCCAGTAGGACGGTTTCTGATGGTGTTTTCTTCTTACATGTTTCTTTCTGAAAAGAATTGGCTGGGATGCGTTTGATTGCCCTGACACAACTGGCTCATATCAGCTGCTGTAACAGGATCCACTACAACATCTGGGTCAAGCGTTCCAGTGTGTAATGTGTACATGATCTCCCTTTGTTCGTGGTAACAGCACTGTTTTGTATGAACCACAATATGTAGGCTTTGATAGTGATTGTGCTGAATGAAATTGCTGTCAGATCTCCATCTAAGACCTCAAGAAGAAAAAAATGCTTGTTGCTGCAAACAAGCTAGGTCTTTTAGGAGTTGAACATTATTAAAGAATATTAAGACAATCGTTAAGGCAGAGGGAGGCAAGAAAAAAGTATAGAAATTCCATGTTTTTTTATGTTATGTTTTATGTTAGAAATTTATGTTTTATTTTGACAATGGGAAAGCTAATGTTTCCAATTTTTTTTTCTCTACAGGCTTGATCTGGAAGAGTCATGTAATACCAGCAGAACATATTTCTTTGTTTTTTCCTACCTACCTGTGGTAATTGAGGTTCTCGCCAGACTGTGATGGTGAGTTGTCTTCAGGGTGTGGTCAGTTATCCAGACATCACTGTAGGGTGTGATTACTACTTCAACAGAGCGCACTTTCGACTACACCCAACAGTGATGCTAGTCAGGTTAAACCAAATGTATTACATTGAATTTGGGAATTAATAATTAACCTCCTCAACCCTACTAACCAGTGGGCCAGTCATTACCCACTAGTTTGTGGGGTTGAAATCAACAGAACTGTGCAGCCAAATGCTCAAATCAAATTTAATTTTAATTGGAGATCCCAAAGTCTTCAGCTATACTAAATGTGTCAGGTGGATTTAAAAAAAAAAAAATTCTGTAAAAACGATGCACAAGATAGGTGGATTACTCATATTTGATGGGATGGAGTGTCCATAAAAAACACATTCCTGGGTCCTGGGTTCAAATATCTCACTCAGTGTAAACATCGTAGAGCTTTGATGAAGAGTTAGAACAAGCCACTGTAGAATATACAGTATGTGATACTATCACACAGTGTGGAATAATATGGTCGGTCGGTCAGTCCATCAAGCCACCACCTGGTCCAGCCTGAAATATCTCAACAACTACTGAATAGATTTCCAGGAAAAACAATTCTATAGACATTAATTGTTGTAGCAGAGCCATGAGCATGGCTGTAGACCTTTAGTCTTGTTTGGGCCTTTAACCTATATAAGCAGAATTAAAAGGAGAAAACTTGATTTTAAGGGGATAAAGATAATACCTGTCTGAACTTCAGTGGAACCGGCAGTTGACAAAGTAGTCTCCTCTCAAGGTCCATTTTTAGCTGTTCTGGAGCTTTGGATCATATCGCAAAATCTTTTTCAGGACATGGAGTTTGCTGAGTTATTCTGGGGCTTTCTTCAGACCAGCTATTAAATGGACCTTTGAATTCCTTGTAAATTACGCAAAAATGTTTTAGGCTGGGGGTTCTCTGTGTTTTTCCCTCTGACACACAGCCACCCTTCTTTTCTTAAGAGTTTGGAGGAAGACCGACAAGGAAAAAAAAAGTGACTGGGAAACAGAGCAGCAGTAACATCTTTTCAAACCACCTTTGTCCTCATGAATCTCCCTTTAGACTCATCTTGACTGGACATAACAAAGCTGCCTTCTTTTGTTCTGTTTTTTTTTAATGTATAGCTCTAATGTATTGTTTCCTTCACAGACAGTTCAGCAGACAGAGACGGACAGAAGACTATACAGATATCATGTCTTCCAGTACTGTCAGTCTACCCTTCAAGCAGGAGAGGAAGGGCAGCTTCTTTGAGGTACATGTAACTCAGAGTAATTTGAAACGCTCATTGTTTTTTGTTTTTACGTACAGAACTAACAGTATGCTATAATCACTGTAGTTTACATCAAGATCTTGGGCAAGGTTGCGGACACCTTTGGCACCAGGGAAGGAGATGTGGGTGGGGGGCAGCAAACCCTCCAGTTAGAGGGTAAATCCTGGAAATGGTTAAAAAGGATGAGACAGAAAGAAACTGGCCTGAGTATAGCTCTGTGGTTTGTTTTGCTGGTAGGCATTTCATCTCTGTTCTTGTAAAGCTCAGTTTCTCCTGGATTGCTTAACAGATTTGTTTATAAGGAAGATGTAGAAGTGAGAATCAAATTTATCATCAAATATTCCCACTTTACAAACTCAAGAAATTCTGAATTTGATGTAATAGAAATTTCACATTGTGGGTTAGAGATATATGTTGTCACTTTAGAATGCTTTCACATATTCGGGAAATACTGAATAGGTTGAAAAGGTTTTATTTTATTTATTTGCGCAAGTAACAAAAAAACAAATAATACTTAACAGGAATAAAAGAGAGGGATTGTGTTGGTGAGATTAGAAAACCCAAAATGTTAAATGGTAAATTGACTGCATCTATGTAGCGCTTTTCTAGACTTATCGACTGCTCCAAGTGCTTTACACTACTGCCACATTCACCCATTCACACACACATTTATTCAGTGCTTTTTCTATACATAAAGCGCTTGCTATACATACACACACAATCACACACCGATGACAAACTGGAATTTTGGGATTCAATATCTTGCCCAAGAACACTTCCACATGTTGATGGGAGGAGCCAGGGATTGAACCACAGCCCCTTCGGTTAGTGGACAACTCGCTGTACCGCCTGAGCCACAATCGCTCAAATGTGCTGATAAGGAGATGTCACCAAAAAACAGAAGTTTTATAAAACACACAAACACGTTAGCACAACATATAAAAGAAATTAGGAAAAACAGGACTATTAAATGTCATGTCATATGTTGCACATTTAATTGCTAATAACAAGTTGATAATAAACATACAGTACTCTACAGTTGCTACAAAAGATACCAGAATAAATGAGGCCACAAAGTACAAAATTCAAGTAGTGTGGCTCACCAAATAAGCTGTAAGTTTGTGAGAGAAGAGGACAGCGTAACAGTATGATTGTATGTATTCCATAGGTAAGCTCCCCTGAATCTGAGTATTGACAGTGAGTTGGAAAGATGTACATGATATACACACCTGGTTTTAAATGTGCGGATTACTGAGTTTGACTGGAAAAATCTATTAAATGATTGAGATACCAAATTAGTCAAAATACATGTAAACTGTACATTTATATTGGAAATAGAACATTCAATTCATGGAAAAATGGGGCTGAGTGCTCAGTCTGGCTACTGATTGTATCAAGTCATAATATATAATATGACAACTTAATAAGAAAAATATTATGATACAGTGTCGAAAGCCTTTGATAAGTCCAAACATTTACTTAATGTATATCGATAATTGTTTAAATTGCTATATGTAAGTTTTTGCTATCGCAACAATGGCTCTTGGCAATCATCACTTTCACCCGCTATTGGTGAGAAACCAATTTCGTTGGCAGAGAAGAGTTACATATAGACCCTTTTAAAATACTCTGCTCTTGTAGATGATTAGGCATTCTATTGTAAACAGCCTTTAAAGTTTTTTTGCAAAAATGGAAGGATAGATATATAGCAATAATTACTGATAGATTTCTGATCCCCAGATTTAAAAAGAGGGACCACTTTTGCAAGTTTGAAATCAGTTGGGACAATTCCATGCAAAAAAACATTTTGTAAATACATGGTTTGGAGGTTTAACTGTTGAAGTAATTATTTTGGTAACCAGTCTAAGCCTAATCTCATCACGACCTTCTGCAGAGTTACACATTTTCTATATTACATCAATGATCCCGCTTTCCTTTGGAGGATCAAAACTCTGAAGGGAAGGATAAACTTCCATCAACCAGACTGATTTTCTGTAAAAGAGTTGTAGCAATGTTCACGTAGTACCTATTAAAAGCACAAGAAATTTTGAATTGATCTCTGTATGTTTTATATTCATCAATAAATTGCAAGCAAGATGCTTTGGATAAGCATCTGCAAAATGACTAAATGTAAATGTAAACTGTGAAGAGATAATAGGAGATATGTTTTTCGTATTTAAGAGCTGGTTAATATCTTTCCATGTTTTTTTTTAATATTATGGGAGGCTTCATTAAACCTATTTGTGAAGTATTTTTTCTCAGCAGTTCTTATTAAATGATTTAAATTGTTTCTGTATCTCTTATTAATGGACAAATTCCGGGTTTTACATATAGTTTGATCCTTCTAATTTTCAGACCTTTAGTAAAGCATGGTTTATTATATCTATTCACTGATATTTTAGGAATGTTATCAAAGGGAAAACATTGATTAAATGCAGAGGTCATTCAAGCCATACATGACTGATATGCACAATCAGGATCTTAAAGACTATAATCATTTTCCCATGAAATTTCACCAGTCAGAAGCTGGAACGGACTAATATTTCTATCACTGAATACTCTTTACTTTTGTATGTTTATTTTTTTTAGTTCTAACATCTTGGAATTTAAGTTTGGCACTCATAGTAAAAATGAAACATTGGAAAATTATCTGATGTATCAGAGTAAATAATACCAATAAAAATGGGTTAAAAACCATTTTATTTGAAACATTTACTATCCAAACCAATACATTTTACTTCAGAGACAAAATCACTGTCTTCAAAACTATGATAAGGAAATAAAGAAACAAAAGTAGGACAGATCAAATGAGAACACTTTTGATTGAACAATTAATGATTGAAGTAGAGAATATTTTCAAGTATTTATGAGATCTAAGCATTGAAGTATTTATGGCAATAATCCATTAGACAGACATGGTGAATATTTTGCACTAAAATTTGGGTACTTAGACAGTTACTTAGTATTCTGTACTTTCTGTAAGGATGGGTCTACAATGAGTGTGCCATACCGCAGATATGCAACATTTCCTCACTCCATTGCTGCTTCCATGGCTGATAAAAGTTCCTTTCCTTTCTTTCTTTGATGGACAGACTCTGGGAAGTCTTCATTGGTGAAAATATTTGAGCTTCTCAGGAACTTGGCTTTACTCAGCATGTCCAGTTTATTGTTGTACTGAAAAATTTGTTAGGTCAAAACAGCACAGGAATTACTCACTCAACTTTTGGCACATTTAAAATTTATAATACAATGCAATTTCAACAGAATTACGAACTACAAATCTTCATGGAATTGAAACACCTCTTGACAAAATTATAAATTCCCCAAAGATTTATACATGACAAATACATTTTTTAAATGGTATCCCTATTTTTGGAAACAGTGCAAAATAGAATTAATATGACTATGTTGTTTTATTTGTTTTAGGTAACCCAAGGAGAGTAATTTTACCTGTTACTATGGATACTACTCAGCATTGTAACACATCTTATGTTAGTCAGTGCATCAAACTGAGGTATTCAAATTCAAATCAAGGACAAGTAGTATGGAACATATTGTAATAATAAAGACATGCAATGAGCAAACACATCACAAAGGCTTCTATAAAACAAAAAAGAACTAATCAAAGCATATCACCTTATATAGTATATCTCTAGTTCACTTGCTTAGAGGACGCTGCTCAGTGTGCTTAACTATCCGAGAGAAACAGTTCAAAGACTGATCCTTGACAGCCTTTTACAGTATGTGAGGACTGTGTTACTCTTAATCTGCAGCCTGCAGCAATAATTGCAGTAATGCCTTAAACACGCATGGCCATAGTGTTGCCACACCTCACGACAAAGAAGCAATAAAATTGTCTGTAGATACACACTTGTTAGTGCAGCATACATCAGGGATAAAGATAAAATGTTTTCCTGTCAAAACATACGGTATCTATTCAGTGAGAGTTTTAGACCAGGACTAGACTTCACGGTCACATTCTGAATACTGTTTGGCAAATATTTTTGCCACTGGCACCAATTTGTAATGTGCACTGTATTTTCTATTTTTTTTTTTTTTTTAACTTTAATCTGGGTCTTGAAGGGAGCATGAAGAAAAAGCAAAATAAAAGTGGGGTAGAAAGAGGACTGTTAATAGAACTGTTAATAGACTTGACAACCTGTTGCTCATCAGTTATAATACCCAATAGATTTAATTCATTTGTCAATACAAACTGTTACACATGTTCCTTTACCTCATGAGACAATATTTGTAATTTCTAATTATTTTGCTAATGTAAGGAAATGTCATAGAGGAATATGACTTACATTCAGTCAAGGTAACTTATCTGTATCTGTTATCTGTAGCTACAAATATCACATTGCCCACGCAAAATAGGTTGCTGTAAACATGGAACTGACATTTTTGTCATATCTATACAAGTTTATAATTACAGCACAAATTAAGGGTGGGCGATCTTCCTAAATAATCATACCACAATCTTTTTAGCACACAATCATGATCCAAGATCTGGATTGCAATCGTTCTTCCCGATTTTGAAATATACTGGTGAGAATATCCAGAGTGGAACCAGCCTATGGACTTTTTACACCATTTAAAACACAATATTGCATTAAACACACTGTTGGAGTTAAACTTTATTTTAAATAGTAAACAAAGTTGTAATCAGCAGTCAATAAATAACAAACTTTGAATAACACATACTTTTCAAGTACTCAGAACTCAAGTAGAAAAAATTGTAGTAGTTGCTGCTTTTATCATTTGTTTTTGACTGCTTAAATGCATTGGTTAATGATAACTGTTTATGTTTTGGGACCTTGTGACTTACAGATGAGTGAGGTTGTACCGACCAGAGTGAAACACTCTCGGCATGTTCCTTCAAATGCTTCCTTTTAAGGTGGTTGAATAGATTTGTCGTATCACCTCCGGAGGTGCCGACTGGTGCCTGACAAAGTTTACAGATAACTTTGAATGGAGAAATATCTGTGTATAGCGGAACCACTGCCAAACTACTGACATGGAGTGCTTTTTTTTGGCACCAGCTCTGCCATGCTACCTGCTCACCTTGAATTGTTTTTCAAACACATCATGCATAGAGAAGCTGTGACAGAGACGTGATATAATTTGGCCAATCAGCACAGTCATCTAGTGGGCAATCACATTGGTTTGTTGAACATAGTGTGGATCCGCATTATTAGGGTAGACTGAGTGTTAGTAGGCTGACAAATTGTCACGATCTCAGCGATTGCCTTGAAAAATAGATTGTCCACCCCTAGCACCAAGTCAGGTAGTAGAATATCCTTTCATTATACCATACGTATAACATACAGTTATGGATGTGGGGACAGTATATAAGTGACTCAATTTTTTCAGCCTCTTTCTCAATTTCCAGTCTCAATACTAAGCGCACATACTTTCCTCATGACGTCTGAATGATGATTATGTCGGTTAAAGGTGGTTTTACTGAGTGTAGTGGGAGCTTGACCCTGTGGAATTTTCAAATGTCTCTATATGCCATCTTGTGTCAGCTGCCAAATATGTCCTCAGGAATAAGAGATACCATACATTTCAGCAACAGCTCTTGTGTTACTATACTCAAAATATCTGTTTTAGTAAATTTCTTGTTTTTTGTAATCATTTGCAAAAATGTCTTAGTTGAAACTGTTGCATGCAAGCGT